>NW_014578774.1:29944-37979 GCF_000485595.1 Priapulus caudatus
CTCTCTCTCTCTCTCTCTCTCTCTCTCTCTCTCTCTCTCTCTCTCTTTAACTCACTCTCTCTCTCTATTTTCATCAGGGCAACCACTGGACTGTAAACATAAATAATGTCCCTCTAGACGCCTTCAAGCGACAGGACACCAAGGAATCCCGCGAGGCACACTACGAACACGACCTCTTCCAGGAACTCGGCAAAAGGAAGCTTTCCTCTCCTTCGCCTCCTCCTCATGAAGAAGAGGAGGAGGAGGAAGAGGGAGAGACGACCAGGACTGGGAAGTCCCCCGACCTCAGCAACCTCCTCCCCCGGGAACGCGTCCCTGTCAGTCAGCTTCCTTTCTCCATCGACACGCTGCTGCGGAGAGAGGAGACGCCGCGTAAGAGGCTGCGGGTCGCCATGACGACGAGAGATGCGGGCGGCGTTGCTATGGCGACGAGAGATGCGGGCATTACAATGGCAATGAGGAGTGCGCATGTCGCCATGGCAACAACAGATGTGGGCGTTACCATGGCAATGAGAGGTATGAATGTCGGCATGGAAACGAACGATGCGGGCGTTTCTATGACCGCGAGGGATGCGAGCATTGCCATGGCAACGAGAGATGCGGGGCACTCGCCGCACCATGCCTACGAGAGGCAGTGGCAGGTTCTCTACGAAGCAATGCGTCTGCGGTACGACCTCGGAACGACCTTGCCGGATCCGCGGGCCTTCGTTCCCAATTCCGGATTCGATACTCTCTTCCATCCGTCGGCGGCGTTGGCCCAGTACGGTTTCGCGGCGTACGGGCAAGCGGCCGTCTGGTACGGCAACTACGACTACCGGTTACATCCGTAACGCGGCGCGAGATGTCGCCACGTGTACATACAAACGTATACGTTTAAACATACGCGTTAGTTTTAACATGTTATTTAATTTATCCGTGACGGCTCTAAATTTAATTCGGAGAATTTATTGAGTAATTAATTTGTGATTGCTATGTGTACTTCGATAGAAGTATATCCATTTATAGTCTCAACCCCTTCTCTCATTCTCTCCCCCCTTCTCTCTCTCTCTCCCTCGCGTGGTGCTCTCTTCCTCCCTCGCCCTCTTGCGTGCGCGCTCTTCCCTCCCCTCTATCTATCTCTCTCTCTCTCCCGATAAATGTTGTGTCAATGTCGGATCACTGTAAAATGTTACTGCTGTTAGTTATAATAATATTTACAGTGTTAAACGTTAAGTTGACCAATAAGTGGTTTTTCACGGTCAGTGAGACAATCATAAATAATAAATTCAATTGAAATAAAACCATATAGATGTACAAAGGAAATAAAAGCTTCCTTGCAACGAGATAAATCGAGAGAACATGTATTTTCGAATGGCCGTGTTAGTTTTAAACAGCAGCCAAAAGGATTTTCTCATGATGTAAATATATGTTATCGTGTTTTTCCAGAATATTTGTGACTATTGCATAATAAAGAACTCTTGAACTATGAATGTGTAAAGAACATATCTATACCGTTATAATGAATATATAACAATAAATATTGCACTAGATTCGTGAAGGAATTCGCTGTTATTTCACTCCTGATTATAAACACGTAAAAAAATGGACTTCATGGTTTTAAAACACAATACGATTGCATCCAGTCTAAATTATTGTCTCCAATATCAATGGGTAATTCAATCAATCAATTCATCAATCAATGTTGAACGATGACCACGTATACCGATCACCAGCTCGAACCTCTCTCCTCGCGGAAAACCAAAAACAAGCGGCTATTCGGCGTCGGCCGTCGGTCGCGGTTCGATCAACCTCTCCTCCCACAGACTGCACACCAGGGTGCGCTGGCGATGCTCTCCGTCGAGAAGTTCGCTGAGCGGCGTGTAGTCCGCTCCCGCGTCTCTCAGCCGCGACAGCGCCCCCTGGTAGTCAGCGGGGAAGATAACGCTCTTCGTCTTCATTGCGCGGCGAGAAGTCTGAAACGAAGCGATCGGCGGGAATGATGAACGTAGACCTGAGATGAAGCATTGATATATACATATATATATATATTCTCTCTCTCTGTCTCTCTGTCTCTCTCTCTCTCTCTTCTCTCTCGCCTCCTCCTCTATTTTTTTTCTCTCTCTCTATCTATCTATCTCCCCTTTCTATCCTGTTTCTCTTTGTCTCTTTCTTGCTCTCCTCTCTCTCTCTCTCTACTCTCTCCTCTCCTTCTCTTCTCATTCGATCTATCTCATCATCTCCCCTTTTCTCTTCTCTGTTTCTCTTTGTCTCTTTCTTTGCTCTCCCTCTCTCCCTCTCTCTCTTCATCTCTCCTCTCTCTCTCTCTCCTCTCTCTCTCTCTTCTTTCTATCTATCTCGTATCTATCTCCCCCCATTTCCTCCCTCTGGTTTTTCTTTGTCTTTTTCTTGCATCCCTCTCTCTACTCTCTGTCGCTCTCTATACATACATTATATACTATATATATCTACGGTATACTTATAGTACGTAGATATGATATAATATATATATAATGTTGGTCACCGATAAGGTCACCTAAATGTGACCATTATTATGTCATATTTTTCCCCACTAATCTAATCTCACCTGCATATGGACCTTCCAGAACGTTGCCCTCCTCCTCCTCTTTTCCTCTCCTCCCTCCTCCTGTCATTGCAGAGTCTTATCCCCGCCGCCTCATCATATCGTTTGACGCTCCCGTGAGTTGTGGAGGAGCAGTAGTAGAGTTTTGAACAACCAGTAACTCGTCCTGCTTTATCTTCGGCTGGAAATGCGATCGCAAATGTTTTCTCATTAGGTGAGATGAATGCAAGTTCGTGCGCTGGAATCCCTTAGCCCCAAACTCCTCAAAGGGACAACATGGAACCCTAGGCTACGTGGCATATTGAAAGTTAAAATAGCATTTTATTATGCTACATAAAAAATTGCATTCCTTCAATAATCTTCTGTTTTTATTAATGTCCCAAAAGGCAAACGTCTTTTCATATATATTTGTGCAAAGAACCGCAATGGATGCGTGAAAACAATTATGCAGTTGAGGATGAAAATCTCTTTAGCACCGTTAGAAATCGATTAACGGAGAAGAAAGAGAAGATCTAGAAATCATCGCATCTATACATCATATTCATTCGCATCATCATACATTATCATCATCACATCCTCATCGGTTGTCAAGGTCGTCGTCTCCGTTCATCCGTCATCATACCATCAGTTAATTAGCATTTCCATCGTATATTCTCGCATTCTTGCATGGTCATCATCAATGGCTCGCTAAAGGAATCAACGATCACTTAAGTTACTCGGGCCTCCCTTTGCACGATACTCTCTCCCATCCTTCTTCCCTTCGGCCGTCTTTCTCCTCCTCGACTCCTCCCCACTTCCTCATCCTCATCCTCATCCTCATCATATCCTCATCAATCCGCTCGGCTGCCTCTAATCACCGCTCCATGTGATGGGAAGCGGAACCTGATTATGCTTAGCTAGAACCGTTCGCCAGTCAGGCAGAAATGATGGAATCCTCCTCTGAAAAGTAAATCTAGATTGCCAACAGACGTCACGTGAACGGCCTAAGTAACGCTAGCACCTTTATCAGGTTCATCAGTATAAGACACATGTTGAAATAAGACGTATAAGATCTTTCTGGAGGCCAAAATTAAGACCTTTTTACCCATTTCTATAGATCACGACTATTAAGAGTACACTTATAATAATTGGATAGAAAAGCCGTTTGCGCCCGAAAATTCAACACAGAAAATGTGAAAAGGGTCCTATTGGCAAAAAAAAGACTATTAAGTACTTTTCGTAAGATTTCTCCAAAAATAAGTAACGTAACTAACGATATTTTATTTATTTGGCCCCAAATAGATACTCTATAAGCACTTTGGCCAAAGAACCTCGCCTACCCGGCTTTTCCGACTCACGAACGGTGAATGTATGTAATCACCCGTCAACCGTGCCTAAGTACAGAATCCCGATAACTGCCATCGATGTCTCGGGAATATTATATGTATTATTATTATTTCAACTCTCTTGATATTTCATTGTAATGCAGAGTCTGCAAATACCATGTATTTGACCAACAGTTTTTTTTCCATCCGAAAAATGCAATAGTGGTTGCAGTAAAGTTTATAAATGATGATTATAAATTGTCTCTGAAGTGGATAGCGTGATTGGCTACTAAACAGCTATTCTTGTATTCGATGCTTTAGTTTCTCGGCTCACAAGGTAGACGACTGGCAACACTCACAGGGCTGTCGAAATCGGATTATCCATCCCCGTGATCTTTGCTCCGGCTGCGCTTTCGTACGGATACTCAACGGCGCAACATCGGAGACCGCTGCGTGAGCAAAACTGACAAGTAGTACGTTAAGCGTCGATATCGCACGGAGTAAAAAGATTTTTTGCTCGGCGACATATAGTCCGCTGCAACCGGATGCCAGTCTGAGCGTCCCGGGTCGTCGTCTAGATCGGGCTCGGCGTTTTTGATGCGAGTGCTTGAAAGCAGGCAGCGATTCTCGCCGACCTCAAGAAATAACCAGATACACGCAATCGCGGTTCTATTCGCCTGCGTGACCAGACGCGTGCCCGGCCCTGACGGCAACAGGCTACCTGCAAAATATTCCGCTCTGAACCGCGGTGACTGGTTGTATCTCCGTATGTGTCCTCAGCATCAGGTAGGTGAAGAAACACTATGGTACTTACGATCGGTGAGCGGAAGCGGAGGTAAGTCCGGACTGATGCGCAGACAGGACGGTGCTAGGAGCGCAATGGAGATGCAGACAAACGATGCGGGTGAACATGGGAGGGTGGACAGGAGTGTGGACAAAGTTATACAAGTGTATATAACGTACTATAGAATATATTTTGGCAATAATCCTTAATATTATCTTTCTATTTTTGTTTTTTGTTCTTTTCGTTTATATTTGGATGTATGGATTTCTTGTTTGTTTACTAAAGAAGATACAAAGTGATTTTCATTACTCGATCACATATGCGATAATACGTCGAAATCTTGGATAATTAGTGTAAAATTAAAAGTTGATTAAGCAGGCGCGCAGTCGACCAATGACCAGAGAACCGACTACACGCAAACCGAGACAGCACAGCAGTGGCCGCAAGTGGCTTGATGGTCACACACCCGCAGCGCCTTCAGCAGCGCCACCACTGATAAAGGCGACAAAGAAGGCCACGGCGCTACACCTGTCAAGGTCAAAGAAGAAAAAGCGCAGCAAGCACAGGCAAGACGCAATACGCAAAGCTCGGAGGGGGAACCCGAACTAAAAAGAAAACGCAAGAAGCCGATGCGTAAAGGCCGATGCAAAAAGCGGAAAGAAAGCAAGCCGAAGAAGAATGTAAAAAAAGTCGCGAAGCGAAGAAAAAGGCCGAACTGCAAAGAAAAAGACAATGAAGGGCGCCGATAGTTAAAAGAAAAAGCCAGGCCGAAGGCAAGAAAAAATAGAAGAAACAAAAACAACGTAAGCTTGGGCCGAAGCTGGAACGATGAAGAAGAACTCGAGAAGACCAAAGCAGCGAAGCAAACGCTAGGTATGAAAGAAAATGGCGCGATAGTGCAAAAAAGCTCGCCGAAAGAAAAACGCCTGTTACCATCGCCACGTCTGCTTCTGATAATGGTGCCTCAGCGGTACGCTGTGGGTGGCTCCGCCGGCTGTTTCAGCCCGCTTGCTACCGCCTGCGTGTGATCGTCCGGCGCGGCATGTAGAGAAGGTCGCACGGGAGTCAGCCGTAGAACTTCTCGCTGATCGGGCTTCGATCGCTCTGCAGAGGTCGCCACTGTAGTAGAGCAGGAAGTCGCTGGCTTAGGCGAGTGAAAAAAGTACACAGGCAAGCGCTAGCGAGACCGCCGAGCAAGCACCGGCTTTACATCGCTTGCCTCGCACGCTGAACGACGAAGGACCTGGGGAGGATAAGAGTGGCCGCGACAAGATCCAGCGAGAGTAAGCGCCAAACGGGGGGCGTCAGTCATGAACTAAAAGCGCACATGGGGAAAGGCTTGGGATGGCAATATACGCGATGAGCGCCGGTTAAGTTCGAGCCGAGATGCTTATCCGCCGTGCCATTAAACAGAAAAGTGAGGGCAACTGGACTCTGGGCTCCGCACGACGCAGTCAGAGTCGGAACATTTCCGCCCCGAGGCCGAAATTTGCAGGAGATGGCCAAAGAAAACAGAGCATTAAGAGACCCGTGCACACCGATGTTTATCCTATCATACTTCAGGCTCCGTCACCATGGGGTGCTATTAGTTGCTTGGCTCGAACGCACTCCTAGTCCCCTTCGGGTCTGTCAACGGCTGCCGCCTTCCGCCACTACCTACACTACCAGCGCATACACGATAGCAAACCAAATAGCCCGGACGCGATGCATGCACGCGACGCACACGCACTACACGCGACGCACGGCGCACCTACACACACTCCAACGCACAGGACGCCCAGAAACCGCCGACGCTGCCGAGCGCAGAGCGCGACCACACGGCAACGTCACTAATCGCTCCACAGCGCAGACACCTTACGATCTAATCTTTAAACTAAACCACCTAACACATATGACACAGCCAATAGTGCATCCGACATGAACGCCGATGATCTTTAATATAGTGTCACACTTGGCACGCGCGGAGTATTTTCCTCTTGGTTTCCACACTATCACGCACGGCACATGCTCATTGCAGGCTTCAACGCTTGCACGATTCGAGAATCCACCATAGCTAGCGCGACCGGTCACCACACAGACCAATCACAGCCGACCATTCAACACCACATCACATACTGCCAACACCAGATCAAGCTACGCACCGCGTTCTTGATACGTCCTCAATCACAGTATTAGTCAGGCAACTTACCAGTCGATATCCCACTATCGTCGGAGCAGTGATCTTAAACGTATCGGGGTCGAGGAGCGAGCCTGCCGATCCTGTCGCCATGCGTACACGTACCCGAGCGCGGCGGCCCGGCGCCCACGTAGGCACCCCGACCGCGCAGCCACCCTCCACACGGGTCTTCTCGTCCGATCCGATGCATCCGCCCACAGATCCTGCAGGAATCGGCGGGGCTGTGGGAACTGCCACGGTAGCCGCTCCACCGCGCGCCCCAACTTGCCAGCCACAGGTCCGCCGCCGCTGTCGACGTCAAGTCGCACGCGACCAAAGCACCGAATGAAGTCAGAAGGGCGTGACAGCTCGAAGCTGAAGGGGAAGAGCGCGGCTGCTGCGAAAGTGGCCTGAACGCCCAGGCTTCACCGTACGCAAAGTGACCCACACGTTCCGTTGAAACCTTTATACGCCTATGTCGAGAGGACGAGGTGATCCGAGGGAGTGTATGATTTTGCAATGGATATAGTCAGCAGGGCGTACTGCTCAGAGGGGGAAATAAATGGGAAGTTATTACGCTCGTGAATATTTTACGTTATATTGTTCGAGTTCATATCGTGCTGTGTTGTACATAGTGTATTATTTATATTAGTTAAATCCTACTCAAGAGGCGGCTTAGTTATATAGCTGTACGACAATTCTCACTTGTCAGTTTCAGATTATATCTCGTATTATTAATTATTCGTGTCAGTTCAACTTTGTTATTATTACCTCCTGATCACTGCTACTCACAAAACATAAGGTCGTGGCCTAAGAGCACAACTGCGACAAATATTTAGGGTCTATGATAAGTAGTAGGTCAGTTATAAAAATACTATAGTCAGGCAAAAAAAACTCGCAAACAATAGATTACGCCGCCGTACTGCACGTCAATATAGATATAATTCTTCTGATTTAATTAACGCAAACTAAGATAAATATACTACTAGGATTACGGTACGTTACGGTATTAGTGCCTCAATTATAGACGCATAGTTACGCATTAAGTATATTGTGAACTATAGTACGCTGGCGACACGCCACTGCATTGTGTCCGTGAGTTAAAGGTCCGGTGTGGGCAGAGGGTGTTTAAGTTCAGAGTGTTTGTATATATCTCTAGCAAGTTTCGGTAGATACGATAAATATGTTAATGGTCGCTACTCGCGTATTGCAATCGCGAATCTATTAATCTC
>NW_014578774.1:37989-41354 GCF_000485595.1 Priapulus caudatus
ATATTGCGTGGTTGTGATCGCTTATTTCTACGCATGTTTGCACGCTGTGCGGACGACGTAATATTACGTGCTTCGCATGTTTCCACTGTGTGCGGACGTGACCAGGTAATATTGCGTGGTTGTGATCGCTTATTTCTACGCATGTTTGCACTCTGTGCGGACGACGTAATATTACGTGCTTGTGATCGGACCGCTTGCACAGATCGGTGTTTACGACACCCGTACAGCATTGCAGACTTCCAAAAAAAAAATCTGGTCTGATGAAATTCAACTTGTACATCTCATATGGGAAACTATGGCCAAATAGCTACTGATATTTTAACTTCATTATTACATAGTTATTTCTACTTACATTATGGGGCTTACACAAATCTCAGACACACGGACACAGAACAGAGATACACAGAACAACAAGAAATTGAAACCTGCTGAAACTAAAGGAAATACAAACAGAATGAAAACAAAACAGCGCCCCCTATTTTCAGGCAAATCTCTACCTTTTTTTCTTTTTTAATACCGAACAAACGGTTTTCAACCGAGTATAGTTTAGAACCCGTCCCGTGTACTCATCAATTTCTTCTGTAAATTGGGCGCTATTTGGATCCAAACTGACGGAGCCTTTCATTAACATACATACATACAACATTCGCCAAATTATAGTAAGATATATAAGTGGTCACCGTAGGTCACCTAATGTGACATTATTATGTGTCATATTTTTCCCCCATATCTAATCTCACCTGCATATGACCTTCGTTGCCCTCCTCCTCCTCTTCCTCCTCCTCCTCCTCCTCCTCGTCATCAGAGTCTTCCCCGCCCGCCGTCATCATATGTTTGACGCGTGAGTTGTTGAGAGAGTGGTAGAGTTGAACAAAGTACTCGTCCTGCTTTATCTTCGCTGGAAATGCGATCGCAAATGTTTTCTCATTAGGTGACGATGAGTGCAAGTCGTGCGTGGAAATCCCTTTGGCACATGTTAGAAATCTCAAAGGGACACATGACCCTAGCAGCTACCTTGCATATTTGAAAGTTAAAATAGGTTTATATTATGCTACATAAAAAATTGCATTCTTCAATAATCTTCTTTTTTTTTAATGTCAAAAGGCAAACGTCTTTTCATTATAGTTTGTGCAAAGAAACCAATGATGGTGAAAACAATTATGAGTTGAGGGTGAAAATCTCTTTAGCACACGTTAGAAATCATTAACGGAGAAGAAGAGAAGATCTAGAAATCATCGCATCATTACCATCATAATCATCATCAACATCATCATTATCATCATCACCATCCTCATCGTTGTCATTGTCATCGTCATCGTCATCATCATCATTAATAGCATTTTCATCTTTATCCTCATCTTCATAGTCATCATCAATCTCGCTAAAAATCGACAAATTATTACTCGCCTCCCTTTGCACGATTACTCTCTCCATCCTTCTTCCCTTCCCGGTTTTTCTCCTCCTCCTCCTCCTCCTCCTCATCCTCATCCTCCTCCTCATCCTCATCATCCGCTCGCTGCCTCCTAATCACCGTCATGTGATCGGGGAAGCGGAACCTGATTGATGCTTTAGCTAGACCGTCCGCAGTCAGCAGAAATGATGGAATCTCCTCTGAAAAGTAAAATCTAGATGCCAACGACGTCACGTGACGCCTAAGTAACGTAGCACCTTATCAGGAGTCTATCAATATATATCAGGTCTATTATTATTATTATTAAATCTTTATTTCATGTAATTCAGATGCAAATACATGTACTGACAACAGTTTTTTTCATGGAGAAAAAATCGGATAAATGCAATAGTGTTGAGTAGTTAAAATGATAAAATTTCTGAGTGATACAGTACAAAACAGCTCTGTTCGATGTTTAGTTTCTTCGGCCAAAGTGAGAGTAAAAGTAACGGAATGACCATCCGATGTTTAGTTTCTTCGACCAAAATCGGTGCGTGATCAAAACTGACGGAATGAAAAAAAGCCTCACCAAAACAGCAAGCGCAATTTATAAATATTATTAATTAATTAATTAATAAGGGGATGTTACCAGCAGCAGCGCAATGCTGGAGAAAACAACACGCGCAACCTCCCAACTTCATGCTTCGTCATCGTCTTCCTACGACAGTGATCTAGGCGATGCTGAACATGATATATAGAGGAATGTACAGGGAGGGAGGTGGCACGCATAGGGGAGACAATAGAACGTGCACGCTCACCCGTCTCCGTCTGCGGCTCGCGTTGGTACGGAGGCAGACGATTCTCCGCAAACTCCTCCATCAGTTCTATTGGCTGCAGCGTCGCCGTTGCCGTGGCGACCTCGTCCAGAATGCGACGAGTCATCTCCTTGAATCTCTGTAAGAAGGCGAGGTTTATTTATTTACCAGGGAGGAGGGAGGTAGATCCAGGGACAGGGAGGGGCGCAATGGAGGTGGGACAAGGAGGGGTGCAATGGAGGTGGGACAGGGATGCCAATATATTAAATAAATAAATAATTAATTTTAATATATATTATTATTTTTTAATATTTTTTGTTTTTGTTTTTTCGTATTTTTGACGTATGATCTTGTTTTAAAGAACAAGATCATACGTCAAGATGTAACGAATATCATTATATTATTACCGCGAGGTACACCGCATCCGGCACGCGATCCAGTTGCCGTGGCAACCCGCGCCTCAGCGCCACGTCGCGCCCCGTCGCCCGCCGCAGCGCGCGCGGGAACGCGTCCGAGAGGTACCTCCCCCACGTGTGCTGCTGATAGGTGCTCAGCGTCACATGGGTGGCGCCGCCGGCGTCGCCCGCTGCTACCGCCTGGTGGATCGTCCCGCGCGGCATGTAGAGAAGGTCGCCGGGGGTCAGCGTGAATTCGGCGATCGGGCTTCCGATCGCTTCCTGGCAGAGGTCGCCACTGTAGTAGAGCGGAAGTTCTAGCGGCGTCGGAGCGTAGAGCCGCCAGCGCTTCTCACCCTCGCAGTGAACGACGAAGACCTGTGGATGGATAGAGGGCGCCATGGGTCGTCAGCATGCGTGTGATTCGGTGAGGTGGCGCCACCGTCGGGAGCGAGGATGGCAAAGGAAAACAGAGATTAAGAGACCCCTGCACACTTCCTATCTTCACGTCACCGTGGTGCAGTGCCAGGCCCTTCCCCCCCCCCCGACCCACACACACACACAAACCCACGCACGCACGCATGCACGCACGCACACGCACACGCACGCACGCGCACACACACACACCCATGCACGCACGCACGCACGCACGCACGCACGCACACGCACACGCACACACACACACACACACACACACACACACACACACACACGCACACACCTCTCTCTGCGATCGTGCGGAGGAGCGCCACACTGCGCTCTCGC
>NW_014578774.1:41364-47663 GCF_000485595.1 Priapulus caudatus
CCACACACACCACCACACGACACACACACGCACGCACGCACACACACACACGCACGCGCGCCACACACACACCCACCCACGCACGCACGCACGCACGCACGCACGCACGCACACGCACACGCACACACACACACACACACACACACACGTGACACCAATGCACGCACGCACGCACGCACGTACGCACGCACACATGAATGCACGCACGCACGCACACACACACGTGACACCCATGCACGCATGCACGCACGCACACACACACACACACACACACACACACGCACACGCACCTCTACGTCATCGTGGTGAGGAGCCAGACCCTGCGATCCGTCGCCATGCGTCACGTACGCGTTCGCGCCGACCAGGCACCCGAAGTACCCCTCCAACTTCTCCTGCATCCGCCACAGATCCTCGCAGAATCGCTGCGGCTGGTGGAACTGCACCGTAGCCCGCTCCTCCACCGCCGCCCGCGCCACGTCCGCCGCCACCAGGTCGCGCCGCTCTCCGTCGACGTAGCGGCACGCGACAAAGTCGCGACCCGGGATGAGGTCGAGAGAGGGGTCGTGGAGCAGCTCCGAGAGGCGAGCGCGGCCGAAGAGGCGAGAGTAGCAGTCGTGAAACCTCTCCCTGTGGGTATGACCGCGAGAGAGAGTGTGCGTTCGTTAGGTACTGGCAGGGGTGAATAATGAATGATGGTGAATATTTGTCGTTATATGTCATTCATTTGTTATTAATTATCTGTCATTAATTTGTCATTAATTTATTATTAATTACTTGTCATTAATTTGTTATTAATTATTTGTCATTCATTTGTTATTATTCACTCCTGATACTGGCAAACACTAGTGTGGCTAACACTGAACAAATAGTTAGTAGTTATGTAGTATAAATATATATAACTACTAACAATTATATATATATATCTCCTGATATATATATATATATATATATATATACATATATATATAATATAGTAGTTGGGACACTGCTTGGGTGTCCAGTGGTTAGGTGTGTGAGAGGGTTAGGTTGTGTTGTTAGATATAGGTAGAGCAAAAAGCGTTTTCTAGCTGCAAAAGGCGATTTTCATAAACACGTGTCTATTATAATCAGGTGTTTGTTATATAGAGGTATCTGCTAACAAGGGTAAACAAGAACATTGTACATATACATGTGCATTGTACATGTATATGTACATTTTAACAATAACATTGTACATGTACATTGTAACAAGAACATTGTACACATACATGTACATTGTACATGTACATTTCAACAAGAACATTGTACATATGCATCATACATGTGCATTGTACATGTAGATTTTAACAAGAACATTGTTACCGTACGTACATGTACATTTTAACAAGAACATTGTGCATGCATGTACATCATACATGTGCATTGTACATGTACATTTTAACAAGAACATTGTTCATGTACATTTTAACAAGAACATTGTACATGTATGTACATCATACATGTGCATTGTACATGTACATTTTAACAAGAACATTGTACATGTATGTACATCATACATGTGCATTGTACATGTACATTTTAACAAGAACATTGTACATGTACATCATACATGTACGTTGTACATGTACACTTGTAAGAACATTGTACATGTACACATATATGTACATTGTACATGTACACTTGTAAGAACATTTTATATGTACATGTGCCTTTGCACTATTAATTCTTTTTGTTTTTAATAACATAGGTGATATAAATAATTTTAGCCCCAAAACAGTTTCGTATACACATGTATTGTTTTCAATAGGACAAACAGGAACGAATAAGACGAATAATAATTTTTTAATCTCACCCCCTATTAGTCAGTATCATCGGTTTCTTCTCCCAGTACTCCTCGAAGAATGTTTCCACCGTCGTCGGGGCGATGAGAGAAGCGAACATCTCTTGCGGACTGCTGAAGTCAAAGCAACCACCAGAGGGAGCTTCGTTCGCGGGGTCGACGCGTTTAGCTCGTTTGAGGGCCGGGGACGTGGCGTCGCCCGCACCACCGTTTGTCTCCGTCGCGGGCGCATCTCTCTGCAGCAAGTAAGTAACTGATTCGTTAGATGTCTGAACATCTGTGAACGGTCTGGTGATTATGTGATCTGCATGACTGTCTTTGTTAATATAGAAAGTGAAAGTGCTGTTGTTAAGTAAGTCGATACTGATGATAGATGACTAAGATGTGTTAAGATGACTAAGATGTGTAACTGGCGCTGGCTGCCAGCGCCAGTTAATATAAGCGGGCTATAGTACTAGAGCTAGTGAGTTGGGTGAGTAGGGGTTGGTGAGTGTTACTGTACATACTTGCTGAGCCTGACTGTTCAGACATGTCACTTAGAATCGTAATGTATGATGCGTTTACCTTTCCTGTAGCACTCATAACTTTCTCTTCGCCGTCTGTAAGCATGCAGTGTAAACTCTTTGTTATTTAAACTCCTACCTAACACGTAATAACCGCTGTAGCCTGTATAACCGATCTTAGATCCTCCACCATGCGAATCATGCATACCATGTGCCGGTAGAATAGATTGGCTCATGACCGTTATGAATTAACTGTTTTAGCTTATAAAGTATTAACGGGTGCCAGTCTATAAATGTAACAATAATATTGCACATCATCATGATCATGCATATTATTTTGATTGATTTGGTTTATTATTTGACTTTAGAACATCAGTATAAATTATTATAACTATATTTTACTTGTTTAGACACAGCCGGTGAATAATCTATGGAAAAAACGATGTTTTCACGAAAGTGTTCATAAAAGAGGTAACGGCGCATTGGGCATCATGGCTGCCTCCGTTTGTTGTTGTTGAAAGAATTCAGTTTATATCCCATTTATATCGTGTTTGTAGATCACCGGTTAACCTTAGTTCTTAAATACTATAAGAGATTATGGGTGGGCCTATGGAGAGATTGCAACAGTTAGAGAGCATCGAGAAAGATATTGGAAATGTTCTACAATGCGCAGGTACCGTACCGGCGTACGGCGTACGTCGTTGTTTCTAAATTCTAGTTTTGTTTTGGTTCTGTCACTTCACTTGTCGCAGCAGCGCTGTTTGTAGCTTGGCCAGCGGCAACCATACGCGGGCTATAGTTACTAGAGCTACGCTGTTTGGCATAGAAAGTTGCTATATATAATATTATTTTATACCCCCTTGAGTTTGCTTGTGTTGGTGTAGTCTTGCTAAACTATGAAACAGGTATTCACAGTGGTGCAGCGGGCCCAAGGATAGAGAACATGGGTCCCAATAAAACCAATGTGCCTAACCCTATTACCATAACCCTAATTCTAACCCTAACCCTAACCATAACCATAACCCTAACCTATTATATTGATATAATATTATGTTTATATTGATGTAAATGACATTGGTTTTATTGGGACCCATGTTCTCTATCCTTGAACCGTGCAGCGTACCTATTTAGTTAAAAGCTGTTGTAAATATTGAATGGGCACTAAATCAGTAAATGAGGTACCGGGGTACATATTTTTAAATTTCTGTATTTATTTGTTTTGTAACTTAGGAACAGCACTGCAGGAACTTTCCAAAGACAAGCCTAGTATGAAACAAGTTGAAAGCCACACGTCCAGTTTTCTGAAGACCTTGGAAATAGTCGAAAGTGGATTGTCGAAACAAATTCAGTATCTCACTCAGGTTTCTACAGGTTTGTGTTACTTTCAATATGACTTACAGACAGACAGATTGCAACTTACACTGTACTTGCATTGAGAACTAAACCCATGTGATGTGCTAATACGTTTGCATACGCACAAATATTTCTACATTTATGGTAAAGTTTAGAAGAAATAAACATTCAAGGAAAAAATAGACATTATAATATTAGAGTTATCATAATAATATTACACGTGTTATAAATAAATAAATAAATAAATTATAAATAGACATACTATTACATATATCGTTATAAATAAATAATAAATAAACATCATACTATTACACGTATAAATCGAACTCGGTTGTAATCTTGCAGGTCAGTCGCACGAAGGTTCTAGCTACGCCGCGCAAAAAGAACTGCAGATGGCGCTGCACCGGCTGGAGCATGCGAAAAGCCGCGTCCTCGACCTTGAGCGTGTGTCGGCGCGCCACGTCCCACTGCAGCCGCCCGCGCCGCAGCAACCGTCGACGCCCGCCTCGGCTGAGATGTAACCGTGATGACGACGTGGCATGTTGAGATCGTGTCGGTAGCTACGTTCCACGAGTCTTCAGTGTGGAACTTTACGCTTCGCTGTCAGGTGTGATACGCACTTGAAGCTAGCGAACAGTTGTGGATGTTGTTGGAGTGCCCGCGGCAGAGATGTAACGGTGACAGTGACGACGTGTGATCGTGATATTGTAAAGGCTTGCCAGTAGCTAAGCCTACGCGCCACGAGTCTTCAGTGTGGAACTTTACTCTTCACTCTCAGGTGAGGTGTGATACGCGCTTGAAGCCAGTGAACAGTTGTGGGTGTTGTTAGAGTGGCCGCGGCAGAGATATAGCGTTGACGACGACGAACGTTCAACGGTGACGGTGAGAGATCGTGAAGTCATAGACGCTTGTGGTTGTCTTTGCTCCACGGCACTTTTCTACGTGTGATACCCGCCAGGAGCCGGAAAACAATTGTGCGTGCTTTCACACTGTCCGTCGTAGCGGCCTGACTCTCTGTCTACATATACGTACACGGCCAAAGACAGAAAACAATTGTGCGTGCTTTCTGACTGTCCGTCATAACGGCCTTACTCTTTGTCTACGTACACGTACACGACCAAAGACAGAAAACAATTGTGAGTGCTTTCTGACTGTCCGTCATAACGGCCTGACTCTTTGTCTATGTATACCTACACGGCCAAAGACAGAAAACAATTGTGCGTGCTTTCTGACTGTCCGTCATAACGGCCTTACTCTTTGTCTACGTATACGTACACGGCCAAAGACAGAAAACAATTGTGCGTGCTTTTAGACTGTGAGTCGAACCTGAACTTATTTGCGTGTCTCAAACTGTTGACAATTCCCATTCACAGAGAGAGAGAGAGAGAGAGAGAGAGATAAGAGAGAGAGTGAGCATCTTTCTCTATACCTTCCTTTGTTCTCTTACTGCCACCTCCTCCCTCTCACACCACCACCCTCTTCCCCCTCCTCCTCTTCCTCCCTCCCTCCCTCCACCCCTCGGATGTACCGCGATCCGCCCCCATCTTCCGGCATGTTCTTCACGCTCCGCGAGATCGTCAAGTGGCTCGGCCTGACCTCCTTCGAGATCCTCGCCCACCTCCTCTGCGCCCTCGCCGCCTCCGTCCTAGCCGCGCTCAAGCACGCCGGCCTCCTCCCCGGCGCCACCTGGTGGCACGCGCTCGCGCCGCTCTACGTGTGCGACGGCGTGAACGCGTACTTTGCGGCGATCGTGCTCGTGCGCGCGTACGTGGAGCAGGAGGCGCCGCGCGGCGCCGCGTTCCGCACGGCGTGGAGCCTCACCGTCATCGCGCTCCTGTTCGTCTTCAAGCTTCTCGCGTGCCAGCGGGCCGAGGACGCGGCGCCGCTGTCGCACGCCGAGGTGATGTCGCCGCTCTTCATTCTGCTCACGATGATCATGATTCGCGCATGCCAGGTACACTGACGCGGCTGCGCGGCGCCCCCTGGTGCACTGACGCGGCTGCACGGCGTGGCGGCGAGCGGAGGACGCGGCGGCGCCCCCTGGTGCGCTGTCCACGCTCAGCGTGTATACGTGATCAGGAATGGCCTAATGGACTGACGCGGCCACGTGGGTTAGTGGCGCCACATGGTGTATGAGGGTGCCTTGATTTATACATGATCGGGGATTCCAACGGTGAATGATGAGTGTTGGATGAGGGCCTGTGCTGACGAGTTGTGCATGGTGGGGGGGGCAGATGCACAGGTTATGATGGTGTTGCACTACCTTAGAACTGCCGACATCCCCTCTATGTACTAGAGTGTGAGGCTGTTACAATGATGGGTTGCACTCCCTGCTGGTTACATCCCCCCCACTGTACCAGGGTTGAGGCTGTTACAATAATAGGTTGTACTCCACTCCCTGTTGCTAGAATTCACCTGCACTACGGTCAGGGGAAAAAATACACGGGGGGGCGGGCGATTTCGCCCCCCGAAATGCCAAAAAGAGCCTCCGAAAACATGATATCGGGGGCGACCCCAAAAGAAAAAGTCGCCCTGGAAATTGATTGTCCAGGTAGGTCCCGCGCCTTGCCGCTCTCGCTCGGCGTTGCTGCGCTGCGATGCCTAGGCCTATGCCGCTAGCGGCA
>NW_014578774.1:51555-53751 GCF_000485595.1 Priapulus caudatus
CCCCTTTTTTAATCAAAACTGGACTCGGACTCGGACTCGGACTCGGTTGGTGTGGACTCAGACTCGGACTCGGGTGGCGCGGACTCGGACTCGGACTCGGACTCGGACTCGGACTCGGGGGGTGCGGACTCGGACTCGGACTCGGACTCGGACTCGGACTCGGGGGGTGCGGACTCGACTACAACACTGATAATATAGTTGATTGATTTGTTGATTGGTTATCTGATTGCGTTTCCATCGTTCGTCGATTGTGTTTTTAATTAAGCTTTTCATCCTTTACAGTAAGCGTTCACATGTTTGTTAAGGTCACCCTCCCCTCACGTCTCTACCACGTGCAGTACTTCTCTGTGTAACTTGTACTGTGATCGCTCGTGTTGAAAGGCACTGCACTAGAGATAACATGGAATTAACGCTCTCTACTGTCTATACAAAATTCGCGAGAATTTTTAGTCTGGTAAAGATTTGATTGATTTTTTGATTGTTTCTATTTGATCAACTTTCCGTCTTCGATATTATATAGTTCCTTGGACTTTGAAGACTGATATTTACGAGGTTACGTGGATTGACTCCTATATAGCTATGACTAATATATAACTTAGTGCGCGCGATCCTTGGAGATGGTTGAAAACAATACAAAACGTACACGACGGTTGCATGCGAGGACCACAATGTAAATATGTGTGCTAGTCATAGAAATAATATCAAGAGCTGATAATACCTTATAATACCTTATAATAGATATTATTAGCTCTTGATAATAGACTAGTTAGACTAGATATTGTCTCTATATGTTTCTATGGTGCTATTCATACTTTTTGTGTATATACCCTTGGTAGTTATCTCATTTCGTGAATTTAGGTTTTATTGTAACAGTATGTATATATGGATAATTATACCTAAATAAATAAATAATTAATGGCGGGTCGGTCGGGTGAGGGCAAACAAACAATATTTTTGTCATGTCCCAGGCAGGCATTGCGAGGGTTGAGGTTTGTGTTCGGTGCAATCGGAATGAGTGACTGTTGAATGGTCGGTCGGTCGGTCAGTCGGTCAACGTCCACTCCCTAACAGCGCGCTTGTGTGCGCAGCAACGATCCTATCTAGGGTTATCGTCGTAGGAAACAAAATTAGCTGTCACGCGCATCACAACGTTGGTCTTTTTTTCGTAGAAGTTTTTTCTTGTCGATCGTTGACGGAAACAAGATTGGTCGTAGCGTTGGTCTCAATGTTAAGCTACGTCTCATAGATTAAGTTGTCGACAGAAACGGTTCAACAATGGTTTTGAAATGAACTTTGTTTAGTATACCGTTGACAGAAACAGAAATTCAGCAGTTGTTTTAAAATTAACGTTGTCTGCTTGACCGTAGACAGAAACAAAATTCAAAAAGTGGTGTTAAAATTAACTTTGTCTCGTAGAGCGTTGCCAGAAACACTGAAAAGTTACAGTTTCTCGTACGCAGTGTGTATAGAGTTCTGGTCTACGAGAAAATGTTAATATAACCGTTAGACTAGTGTTAGAATTAATTTTGTATTTGACAACGGCTCCCCCTTTGTAATTTAAAAACGTCACGGCTGTAATGCCATTAGTGCCATTAGTGTCTATCAGGGGAAAATTACTTTTTTTTCACGGGAGTTCTTTTTCAAAAGTCTGTGGAAAAAATAGCTCTCGTCAAACATTTTACCGGAGCTATTTTGAGCCTCACGGGAGCGAATTCGGAGGTTTGAAGAGCGAATCGCTAATTGCGCCCGTGTATTTTTTTACCCTAGTGTTTATAGTGTTCTTGTCCTAGTGCTAAGATTCCTATAAACGATGAAGCATGGGCATCCAAGATGTACGAGTGTCTAGCAAATATTCGCTAAATACTTGCCGTGTCGACGTTGTCGTATGAATGAAAATTTTGTGCATGACGAAATGAAATTCGATGACATTACTCCAGTATGTACTTAGTATCATGTGTAAATGTAATAAAGTATTTCCATAATATATATGTTATCCTCACCCGATTTCACGTAATAATCGATTTATTCATGTAAACTCATTCAACTCTGTAATCATCAGCATGTTTACAAAATATGTCAAGCGACACCAGAAGGAGTTTATTTGTGTTATTTCATGTTTTAGAAATTTAGCTTCACGATATTGACCACTATACTCTTATAAAACCAAGCGTGAGATGACACACGCACATGCACACA
>NW_014578774.1:55832-57310 GCF_000485595.1 Priapulus caudatus
AGAGAGAGAGAGAGAGAGCGAGAGAGAACGAAATAGCGACGTGAATCTACTATCTTTAATTCAAGAAGCCTATGAGTGATATCAGGAGTAGATAATAGAAGATCGTCTATTATCTACTCCTGATGATATGAATGCATGCATCGTCTGTGTTTAAATAGTGATTGCCTGTAAATCAGCCCGGATGATAAAAACACACATCAAATCGTCTCACACGTCTTCACACGTCTCATCCGCGCGCAGCGCTCAGGTTCAACAGCAAAGCTGTTCCACGCAATCTTGTATCATGTCTTTATGGACACTGATCAGCAACAGTAGGCCCCTACATAAGCACTCAAAAAAAAAAAATATATATATATATATATCAAGATAAGATAAGATAAGATCTCTATTATGTACTCTTGATATATATATATATAGTTGATTGATTTGTTGATTGGTTATCTGATTGCGTTTCCATCGCTCGTCGATTGTGTTTTTAATTGAGCTTTTTATCCCCTACAATAAGCGTTCACATGTTTGTTAATGCCCGGCGCACACGTGAGTTATTTTACTTAAGTTAAATCGGATTTTCGTTGAGTAATTTGACTCATGCGTCATTTTACTTGAGTAAAATAACTCACGTGTGCGCCGGGCTTAAGGTAACCCTCCCCTCAGGTCTCTACCACGTGCAGTACTTTTCTGTGTAACTTGTACTGTGATCGCTCGTGTTGAAAAGCACTGCACTAGAGATAACATGGAATTAACGCTCTCTACTGTCGAGGAAGGAAAGCTAATGCTAGATTTTGCAGGGCGTAAGCAATAAATGTTTATGTAGTATAGCCAGGGCCGCAGGCTGAGCAAATTCCTAGGGGGGGGGGGCAGTGGCGCATCCAGGATTTCAAGGAGGGGTGAGAAACAGGGGGGGGCTAGGGGTCTTCCCACAAAAATTGTTGAAAATGTAGATAGCAGGAAATGGTATTTGAGGCACTTTTGAGTACATGTACAACCTTCATTCCGACTACGACAATTCTCGTTCAGTAGAACAATTAATTTTTTTAATTTTGCTCCAAGATCTAGGGGGGAGCTGCCCCCTTGCCCCCCCCGCAGGCTACGGCCGTTGGCTATAGCGCTGCTGCTTGCACTATATCACCTTCACCTTTGTTCTCTCATGCCACCATGTTATGCTCAAAATCTCACCATTTAAAACTTTTCTGATACCTGGCAAGGACTGCCTGCATACAGTATTGTGTAATTACGTATACAAAATTGTACACGTCCTTTGCTAACACGAAACACCGTTATGGCTGACAACATTGTATTAATTCTATACTAAATTAAATCATGTATTATATACATTGTATTATATAAATAAATATTATATATATTCAAGGTATATATAATATATATATAATGTATATATAGTATATTACACATGCTAATCAGGAGATGGTAATGTATATTACTAGACAATATCCCAGCCTACAAACTTAACGGGGTAA
>NW_014578775.1:0-315 GCF_000485595.1 Priapulus caudatus
TCTCTGCGTGGCAGTGTCGGACAGTACAGCGGCGACGTGCGAGTTAACACCAGCCTCGCCGCGTACGTCCGTGGATACTTCGAGCTGGACATGCGAGCCGAGAATCCGCGCACGGACACCGACCTCCTCCTGAGCTCCTCCGCCTCCCTGCGTATCTATGTGCTCACGGACGGACATCGCGTGAAGCTGATCTTCAACCGACACGCTGACGCCGTGCACGCTAACATGTCGCAGTTTGTGAGGGAGGTGCCACCTCCCTCACCCACCTCCCTCACACACCTCCCTCGGTGAGGGAGGTGGGTGAGGGAGGTGGGT
>NW_014578775.1:4908-7951 GCF_000485595.1 Priapulus caudatus
TTATATATAACGCGTCCATGGCAATATATAATACAATCGTGTCTATCTTATTATCGTGCTAATATATATACATATACGTGTCTATACCAGTACGAATTCGTAATAGAGCTACAGTACCAATACTGCATGTATAAACAGAGCTATGTGTGTATCTCTCTATGTGGCAGTATATGAGGCTAACATCTTAGCTTCATGTCCCTCTCTATAAGGCAGTGTTGCACTAACACATCCGCTATATGCCCCCCTCTCTCTCTTTCTCNAGGGAGTGTGGATGAGGAGGGTGGGGTGAGGGAGGTGGATTGAGGGAGGTGGGTGAGGGAGGTGGGTGAGGGAGGTGGTGAGGGAGTGGGTGAGGGAGGTGGGTGGAGGGGAGGTGGCGGGTGAGGGGAGGTGGATGAGGGAGGTGGATTGAGGAGGTGGGTGAGGGAGGTGGTGGAGGGAGGTGGGTGGGGAGGTGGTGAGGAGGTGGGTGAGGGAGGTGGGTGAGGGAGGTGGGTGAGGGAGGTGGGTGAGGGAGGTGTGGGGAGGTGGTGAGGGAGGGGTGAGGGGTGGTGAGCGGAGTGGAGTGGGGAGTGGGTGAGGGAGGTGGGTGAGGAGGTGGATGAGGGAGGTGGGTGAGGGAGGTGGGTGAGGGAGGTGGTGAGGGAGGTGGATGAGGGAGGTGGATGGGGAGTGCGCGTGAGGGAGGGTGGATGAGGGAGGTGGGTGAGGGAGTCGGTGGCAACCTACAGCTACAGGTGGTGAGGGAGGTGTGTGAGGGAGGTGGGTGAGAGGTGGGTGAGGGAGGTGGGTGAGGGAGGTGGGTGAGGGAGGTGGGTGAGGGAGGTGGGTGAGGGAGGTGGGTGAGGGAGAGTGATGAGGGGAGGTGGGTGAGGGAGGTGGGTGAGGGAGGTGGGTGAGGGAGGTGGGTGAGGGAGGTGGGTGAGGGAGGTGTGTGAGGGAGGTGGGTGAGGGAGGTGGGTGAGGGAGGTGGGTGAGGGAGGTGGGGCTGGGTGAGGGAGGTGGGTGAGGGAGGTGGGTGAGGGAGGTGGATGAAGGAGTCGGCGGCAACCTACAGCTACAGGTGGGTTGTGTGAGGGGGTGGGTGATGAACATGTCGGTTGGTGTAAGAGAGAGATGAGGAGGAGAGATGAGAGAGAGAGCGGAAGAGAGAGAGAGAGAGACAGGGGAGAGAGAGAAAAGAAAGAAGAGAAAGAAGCAGAGAGAGCCAGACAGACATTGGATGAGACGAGAGAGGAGACAGAGGAGAAGAAAGAAAGAAAGAAAGAAACGAGAGAGGAGAGAGAAAGAAAAGAGGAGAGAGAGAGAGGAGAGAGAGAGAAGAGATGGGAGAGAGAAGAGATGAGAGAGAGACGAGAGGAGGAGAGAGAGAGAGAGAGAGAGAGAGATGTCGAATTAATTCATGTTGTTTTCATATTTATATTATTGGTTATTATTTTCGTTGTATTTAATTTTATAATATCTATATAATGTATTAAAAACTGTGTATTGTATACTAAGCTATGTGTTTGCTCATCACAGCCGGATTCCTATCGGCTTCACGAGAAAGAAAATGGCGGCTACAACGAGCGCTGGACGGACGTGTGTGCGCATGCGCTGCGTGACGGCGAGCTGCAGGAAGCGTCGGCGGCTCTTCGTCTGCTCGATCCGGAGCAGTCGTCGCTGCAGCCCGTCTACGAGCGCCACGGCATGGTGAAGCTCACCAGGTGTCGCTCGAAGCCGACGGCGCTGTACGCGCGCTCGCAAATTGGCTCGCTAGAGGGCGTGCTGATCGCCTTCGCCGTCGCGCTGTTCGTCGTCGGCGTGCTGCTCGTGGCGACGATGTGCTGCATCGCGCGTCGCTTCCGTAAGAAGCTGTCGCGCGACGCCGACGCCGACGACTACAAGACGGAGCCCGTCATCTACCATCCGGCGTCGCTGTACGGAACGCTACCTGTCGGCGGCTTCGTGTACGACCAGCCGACGCCCGCACTGCCCTCTGTCGTGTCGCTGAGCGTCGACGAGCGCATTTACGAGTGGCAAGAGAAGAGCGTCGATTTGAACGACGGCGGTTCGCTGAAGGACTACGACCAGGCTGAACCTGACGACATCGTCCTCTTTCCCTAGTAGAAAGCAAATGGCGGCCACACACACACACACAATGGTGGCCCACCCCCTATAGGAACTAGCGAGGCCGTCAAGGGAGGGGCTCCGTTTACAGAAAGATCATAAATAGTTAGTTATGGCGACTACTTCCGTGTCCAAAATGTCGTAAACGTTATTGTCATGCGACGCATGATCTTTCGTGTGGCTCCAGGAATGAGATAATAGAGGTTAGGTTACTACCTAACTGTACGTGTCACGCCATCTAATGCGCCTGGTTTTACCATAGTCCGAAACGGAATTCTGTAAATATTGATGCGTGTACACGCGCGCGTGCGTGCGCGTGCGTGCGTGTAGGGGGGTAGGGGGCGTAACAGCTCAGTGAGATGTGCAAAAGCTTAGATCTAGTAACCGTAAATCAGTTCTGTAAGTGATAGTCGAGAATCACCGATAGGTAGACGCGTGCGCGGATTGTAATAAAAGTGACAAATAATAAAATGGCGGTTATATATATACGACAAACGCTTGTTCTAGTGTCGAGACGTTAGCTATTTGCGCATCGCATGACGTCACGTCACGTTACATTACATTACATTACAATACATTACATTACGTTATGTTACGTTACATTACATAGCATTACATTACATCGTATGGCGTTTCGTTTCATTCCATTACGTTACGTTACATTACGTTACGTTACGTTACGTTACATTACGTTACGTTACGTTACATTACGTTACGTTAAGTTACGTTTCGTTACGTTACGTTACATTACGTTACGTTACGTTACGTTACATTACGTTACATTACGTTACGTTACGTTACGTTACGTTACGTTACATTACGTTACGTTACGTTACGTTACATTACGTTACGTTACGTTACGTTACATTACGTTACGTTACGTTACGTTACGTTGTACTATTACGTTTACGTTACGTTACGTTACGTTTAACCG
>NW_014578775.1:11035-12178 GCF_000485595.1 Priapulus caudatus
CACACACACACACACACACACATACACACTGAGAGATCGAGAGAGGAAGAGAAACGGAGAAATAAATTGAGAGAATGGGGGGAGGGGGGCTTGAGAGAAAGAGTTAGCTAGAGAATATATATATCGTCTTTCCGTTCTGTGTGATTAAGTGTAGTGCAATGGTACTACTACCCTCATCCTCTATACAGCCGACATGTGTCCCGCTCAAACAAATCGTCTTACCGAGCCATGGCGTTCTTTCGCATTTAACTACCAATAATACTAAATGCATTTATTCATTCACCACGAGAGGTTCCGCGCGCACAGAAAAGTTCAAGTTGCATTTATCAAACAGGGAATCAAATAAGAGGCGCAACCTCGCAGTCGGCGATTGAATTTGATAGAGTCGACGGTCAGAATTCCACTCGAATAACTATATTATACTACGTTATAAAATGGCCATTTACATCTCAGGCATATTGGCCAGTCGTACGTGGACGTGTTCCTGAAAGACTGCGATAGTTGCAATGAGTGAGTGGATGAGTTTAACATATCGCATTGAAGTGAAAATATATATACCTTCATCGTGCTGTTTTACTTAATAATTCGCACCAAAAGCAGTCCCAAACGTGGAGATAATATACAATATACGAGGATTATTAATAATTATATACAGGAATATAATTATATATATATATATGCGTGTGAGTGTATATATTTGTATTATATCAAGAGCTAATAATACCTTCTTATTTTCTTCTTATCCTCTTGGTCCTGCGATGGGACACAAGGCCGTCGCATTGTTAGCTCTTGATTATATTATATTCATATATTGTTTCCTTATTATTATTATATTATATTTCTTATTATATTTATATTTATATATTAGTCCGGGAGAAGCCACAAAAAAACAAGCAGAATCGACGGGCGCTCGATGACGTATAGGACGTGTGTGTGCATGTAAGCGAGGGCATGTCGGTATGCGTGCTTCCGCTACACGCAGCAGGATTGGTACCTACCCCCCTCCATCCTTCCTATTTCCTTCATACTCACCGTACGCGTTTCTACAGGCAGAGACTGTAAACTCATACGCACACACGTACACACACACACACACGCATGCACGCACACACCCACCCACACACACACACACACACACACACA
>NW_014578775.1:15962-22537 GCF_000485595.1 Priapulus caudatus
ATATATATATATAATATATATATATGTCTCTTATTATCGCAGGTACTTTCTCATCGTGCATCCAGGCTTCAACAAATTGATCTTCACACCGTGTCGCTCCATCCTCATCCTCGCTGCCAGCCTCCTGTTCGTCTGCGCTCTCCTGCTGCCGACGCTGCTCGGCCGCTGGGGGCGCTTCGGCTACGACGCGACGACGTTTGCCTGTACGGTGCTGCCGACCGACGACACGTCGGCACTCCGCTTTCTGTCGGCGCTCGCCTTCGCGCTGCCGGCGGCGACCATCGTCATCTGCTACTCCCACATCGCCTGCGTCGTGCGTCGGCGACACGAGCTGCGTCGGCAGACGTCGTCAGCACCGGGGCGACGCAGCGCTGACACGCGTCTGACGCTGATGATCGTGAGCATCCTCATCCTCCACGTGCTCTGCTTCCTCCCGTACGCAGTCGTCCACGGCGTTCCGCCGACGGCGACGTTCTCTGCCGACGCGCGTGTCGGCGTTGAGGTGCTAACGTGGGCGTCGCACGCCGTCAACCCGTACGTCTACGCGATTGTCAATAAGAGCTACAGGTTTGCTTATATAGCGCTCGTTCCCTGCCGACGTCTGCGAGCGCGGCTGCGAACAGGGGACCCCTCTGGCGACACGTCCGAACCAAGGACGTCGAGCAGGGACAGAATGAATACGATCGACTTTCGCCCGTCGCCCGCCCTTAGCGTTTCCGAACGTTTCCGGCCGGTCCGTAGTCATGACGTCACGCCGGAAAACGTCGCGCCGGAAGTTGAGCCTGCGGGACAGACTGATACGACGGTGGCGACATCTAGCGGCTGAAGTGGGAATCGAGCGCGCCCCATGTTCAATGTTTGGAACGACTGCATGCGCAACGTAACAATATGTATATATATATATATATCAGATATAAATGGCGGCAATAAGATTAAAAACAAACAAAAAAAGTCAAAAGCCGAACAACAATAGACCAGCAGAACTATAGAACTATAGATCTACTAGCTCTGGTAACTATGGCCCGCGTACGGTTTCCGCAGGCAACCGTACGTACGCGGGCTATAGTTACTAGAGCTATAGAACTACATAACAATAGATAACTAAAACAATAGCGCCATTCATGTTTATATAGATTATAGAATGTATACAAGGTTTATTCTTCATTAAAGTCTGTCTGAATGCTGATGTGGACCTGTATGCGGCAGCTTGGGTGTGAGGGTTTGTGGCGTGTGGATATGTTGGTGTGTGTGTGTGTGCGTCATGCTGTGTGGTGTTGTGTGGTGTGCTCACTAATGTGTGCGCGTGTGTGTGTGCTGCTTTGTGCTGGCCCTGATCTGTGTGTGTGTGTGTGTGCATCGTGTGAGCGCATGTGTGTGTCTGATGTGTGTATATGTGTTGGGTGTGTGTTGGTTGTGTTAGCTTGTGAGAATGTGTGTGTGATGTGATGTAGTGTGTTGTGGTGCAGCCATGATGTGGCGTGTATAATTGGTAGTGGTGTGTGTGTGTGTGTGCAGTGTGTGTGGTGTGTGAAACGTCGCCTGTGTGTGCGTGGTGATGTGGGCCGATGTGGTGCCTGTGTGTGGTGTGTGTGTGTGGTTGTATTTGGGGTTGCGCAGTCCCATGTGTGTGTGTCGAGTGTACAGAGGCGATAAAACATGGGGGGGGGGAAACTTTGACCCACGTTGAGGCTCGTGATGGGCGTTTTCAATACTGCTTTATGTATGCTGAGGAGTGATAGTAGGACTGGTGTGTCATGCTGCTCTCTCTCTTTTATCTCTTATCGCTGTGGTGTGGCTGTGTGTGTGGGTGTGTGTGTGTAGCTGTGTGTGTGTGTACTGTGATGTGTTGTGTAGTGTGAGTGCATGTGTGGCGCGTGTGTGTGTATATGTGTGTGTTGTAGCTGTTTGTGCTGTGTGTGGGTTGTGTGTGCTGTGTGTTGCCTGTGGTGTGTGGGTGTGTGTGTGTGGTGATGTTGTGTGTGTGATGTGATGTTTCTTGACGTGTATATGTGGGGTGGCGTGTGCTGTACGAGTGTACGGGGAATGACATCCAGGGGGGGTGGGGCAACTTTCCAGGGGGCTCCGCTGTGGGCGTTTTCTCACCTAGCTTATTTTGATGTGGGCGTGATAGTAGGAGCTGCTAGTGTATCGCTTAGCTCTCTCTCTTTCTCTCTCTCGCTGTGTGTGTGGTGTGTGGTGTGTAGTTTGTGTGTGTGTGTGTGTTTGTGTGGGCGTGTGTGTGTGTTGTGTGTGGTCTGTTGGTGTCCTGTATGTTTCGTGTCTGTGTGTTGTAGTGGACGAGTGTACGAGGGGATGGCATGGGGGAGGGGAACTTTCCAGTGCGTCGCTGATGGGCCGTCTTATCATTCACCTAGCTTATGATGCTGAGGAGTGCATTAGTAGGAGTGTGACTGTTTCGCTAGCTTTCTCTCTTTTCTCTCTCGCTGTAGGCTGGAAATGATGGTTGTGTGGTGCTGTGTGTGTGTGTGTGTGGTGTGTGTGTGTTTGTGTGTTGTGTGTGTGTGTGACCGATCTGCCACCGCCGTGTGTGGGTGTGAACATGTGTGTGCTGTGTGTGTGTGTGTTGTGTGTGTGCGGGTGGTGTACATTCGCGGTGTGTTGTGGGTGGTTGTGTGTGTGTGTGTCTGTGTGTGTATTGTGGTGCCGTGTATGTCACGAGCTGTACAGGGGGTGACATGGGGGGAGGACTTCCAGTTGGCTCGTTGATGGGCGTTTTATCACTGCTATATGATGTGAGGGTGATGTAGGAGCTTGTTGTGTCATCGTTAGCTCTCTTTTTCTCTCTTGCTCGCTGTGGCCTGTGATGACCTGTGTGTGGTAGTGGTGTGTGTGAGTGGGTGTGCTGTGTGTGAGTGTGTGTGTATAATGTTGTCGTGTGTGTGGAGACCTGGGACTGTGAGCTGTGTGTGGGGGGTGTGCTGTGTCTGATGTGTGTAATTGGGCGGATGGCGTGTAATGTACGAGATGTCGAGGGATCATCGGGGGGAGGAGGCAACTTTCACAGTGGACTCGCTGATGGGGTTTGTCATACCTAGCTTTATGATGCTGAGGATGATAGGTTGAGGAGCTGTGTGTCATCGTAAAGCTCTCTCTCTTCTCTGTGTGTGTGTGTGTGTGTGCGTGTGTGTGTGCCCATGCTGTGGATGTGTGTGGTGACTGTGTGTGTGTTGTGGTGTGTGGTGTTGTGTGCTCAGTGGTGTGTGTGGCGTGCGATGTGTGTGTGTGTGCTTGATGGTGTGTGTGTGGTGCGTGTTGTTACGCGTGTACGAGGAGTTGCAATGGTGGCACTTTCAGTGCTCTTCGGCATGTTCATCGTGTCTTAACTTTACTAGCTGGGCAAGTCTGTTCGGAGAGGCGCAGCAGGTTCAGGTGACCCGCTTTCACTATACGCACTACCCTATCAGGATGAAGTCGTCAGATTGACATCGTTCAGAAGCTCGAGGACAAACTCTATCCTAATTGTTTTCGGACCTGCGAACTGTGTTTTCTGCTCTCGTATCTGTGCAGGTGGGACATCTCGGGTTATTTCAGAATCACTCCTCTTTCCTCATCTCCTTCCCCTTCTACCCCGGTCTCCTCTTACCCTCTTCCTACTCCTACTCTCCTCTCTCTACCTGCCTTCCTGCATCCTCTTCTCTCTTTCTCCTTCCTCCTTTTCTCCGCACTTCTTGACTCCCGCCCGCCTTCCGCTGCCTAACCTCCTCCTCTTCCTCATCCTCCTCCTCTCGCCCCTCCTCCTGGCCTCCTTCTCAGCTCTCTCCTGCCGTACTCCTCCTACCTCTCCTATCCTGCCTCTCCTATCCCTCCGCCTCCTCCTCCTCTTACTCAATGCCTCCTCTTGCCTCTCTCATACCTCCTTCTCCTCTCCGGTATTCCAGCCCCTACTCCGCCGCTCCTCCTCCTACCTCCTCCATCCTCCTCCGGCCTCTCCTCCGGCCTCTCCTCCCGCCCCTCTAATTGGGCCCTTCTCTCCTCGCCTCCCTCCTCTCCTCCGTCCTCTCTCTCGTCCGCTCCTGCCTCTCTCCTTCCTGGCTCATGCCTCATCCTCTCCTCCCCTCCTCCCAGCCGCCATCCTCCGCCTCCTCCTCCTGCCTCCGTCCCTCTCTCCCCCCTTCCTTGCCTCCTCGCCCCTCCTCCCGCCCCTCCCTCTCCTTGCCCCTTTCTCCGTCTCTCCTCCTCTTCGCCGACTCCCTTCTGCCTTCTCCTCCCTGCTGCTTCCTCCTCTCCTCTCCTCTTCTCTCTTCTACTCCGACCCTCTCCTCTCTCCTCTCGCCCCTCCTCTGCTCCTCCTCTACCTCCTGCCTTCCCACTCTCCTCTCCAGCCCTCTTCCGCCCCCTCTCCCTCCTCTCTTGGCCCCTTCTCCTCCTCCTCCTCCTACTTCGCCTACTCCTCCTGCTCCTCCTCTCCTCCTCCTCTCCTCCTTCTCCTCCCTCTTCCCGCCTCCTGCCTCTTCCTGCTTCGCCCCCTCCTCCCTGCTCCTCCTCCTATTCCTCTGCCTCTCTCCTCCTGCCTTTCTCCTACTTCTCTCTCCCGAGCCACAATTCATCTCTGCTCTCGCCTCTCCCTGCTCTCTCTTCCTCTCTCCTGCGCTTCTCCTCTGCATCCTCCTCCTCCTTTCTACCTACTTCTTTCCTCTGCGCGCTCTCAGCCCCTCTGCCGTTGCCTCTCTCCTCCTCCCTCCTCTCCAGGCCCCCCCCTCCTCCTGCCTCCTCCTCCTCGTCCTCCTCCTCCTCCAGCCACTCCTCAATCATTTAGCTTCATCCCTACTTCCGCCCCTCCTCTCCTCCTCCTCTCCTCTCTCGGCCTCCTCCTTGCTCTCCTCCTCCGCGCTGCCGCCGCCCGTGCATGGGAGACCACGAGGATTTTAACGATTGTCGTCTATTGGACTGCCGCCGGTGAGGGTTTCTTGCTGACGTCGCTTGCGTGAAGTGATATATTAAATCTACTAGCTAGAATACCTCTCTATTGTTGAATGTTAATTTTCGCCAAACATTTTCTTTTCTTGGGAGATATTTTGCGCATCGCGAGCACCGTTTAGTGTGGACGGGAACGGATAGAAAAACTGCCCAAATCAGCAGCAGCAGCAGCAAGCACGCGACAGCGCGGTTTAGTTAGCAGATGAGCAGCAGCACGCAGCTAGTCGCAGCAGCAGCAGCGCGCGGCATAGTAGTAGTAGCAGCCAGCAGCGAAGAGCAGTAGCCAGCAGTAGCGCCAGCAGGCGCAGTGTGCCAGTAGCAGCAGGCAGCAGTGGCAGCCGTAGCCGCAGCAAACAGCAGCAGCAGCGAAGCAAGCAGGTAGCAGCCAGCAGCAGCCGCGCAGCGCCGTGCGCAGCGACAGATAGTAGTAGCAGCAAGCAGCAAGCGACCAGCGCATCAGCAGAAGCAGCAGCAAGCAGCAGCAAAGGCGCCGCAAGCACGTTAGCAGCAGAGCCGCGCCGCAGCCGCCGAGCGCGGCAGCAGCAGCAGCCGGCAGGCGGCGTAGCAGAGCGCGCGCAGCAGCAGCAGCCGCGCAGCAGCAGGGAGGCAGCCGCCAGCCCAAGATAAGACGCAAGCAGCAGCCGCGAGCGCAGGCCAGCGGCGCCAGCACGCGAACAATGAGTAGCGCCGCAAGTGCAGCAAGCAGCAAGCCGACTTATTATTTTTTGTTTTTTTATTATTTATTCCCTTTTATTGTTCGCTACTCTCAAGCAAGCAAGCAGCAGCAGCAGCCGCGCAAGCAGTTAAGCAGCAGCGAGAGCGCAGTCAGTAGCAGCAAGGCCGGCAAAGCACGCCAGCACGACGCCGCAGCAGCGCAGGCCAGCAGCGACAGCCAAGCCGCAAGCAGCAAGCGCAGCAGAAAGAGGCCGCGCAGCGCAGGCGCCGCCAGGCAGCAGCAGTTAGCAGCGCGATAGCAGAGCAGCCGCCGCCGCCGCAGCAGCAGCAGCAGCAGCGCAGCAAGTGCAGACAGCAGCAGCGACAGCCGCCCAGAGCAGACAGCGCAGCCGCAGCTCGCAGCAGATCGTAGCAGCAGCGTCGCAGCGCGCAGCCGCACCGCCGAGCAGCGCAGCAGCAGCAGCAGCAGCAGAGCCCGGCAGCGCAGTGCAGCAGCAGCAGCAGTCAGTGGCAGTCAGCTCGCAGCGCAGCCGCAGCAGTCGAGCGCGACGCAGCAGCGGCAGCAGCAGCAGCAGCCGCAGAGCAGCAGCAGACAGGAAGCCAGCAGGCAGCAGCAGCGCGCGCCGCGGCAGCGCCAGCGCGACGCGCAGCCGCCGGGCAAGTAGCAGCAGCGCGCGCAGCGCAGCCAGCGCCGCCAGCAGCAGCAGCAGCAGCCGCAGCGTAAGCAGCAGCCATGCAGCGCAGCCGCGCAAGCAGCAGCAGCGAGAGCAAGTTAGTAAGCAGCAGCAGTAGCCAGCAGCGCCAGCGCAGCCGCAGCAGCAGCGGCAGAGCGCAGCAACCCGCCAGACCAGAGTAGCAGCAGCGCGCTGTGTAGCGCGGGCCGGAGGGGAGGGCGCAGCAGCAGGCGCACGCAGCTGCGCGGCAGCGAACAACATCCGCAGCAGCAGCAGCAGCGCAGAGCG
>NW_014578775.1:22562-28012 GCF_000485595.1 Priapulus caudatus
TGATGATCGCGTAAGCGTAAACTCGGAGTAAACAGCTAAAAGCTGATGTCTTGGTGTTAATTTATACTCAGACTACAATTTATATATATATATATTATATATATATATATATATATATATAGCGTTCACCGCTGTTTTAGGTGACTTGCCAAATACAATCACCATGACGTTCGTTCGACCTATTTCCCCGCTGTGGTGGGAAAACCCCGCCTGATCGACGCAGATGATAGGCCTAGTAACTATCGAGACGAATAGAGGATATCGGAAATAATAGACGGATCTATTCATCTATACGGAATTATCTATTCCGAACCAAGCGCCTCATAGAAAGCCCGCGTTCTGTATTAATAGCTTATATGCCGACGCTCGAGATAAACACGACGCGTAACGAAAAAAAAAATAAAAAAAGATATTAAAACAGTTACTAATAAACGCGATTAACTAATAAACCGCGCTGTTAAATAATACGTGCGCGTTAACGAAACGGCGTCTAATCGAAATACGTAGTGTTCTCTACGGCTTACATATAAATACGTGGTCTCATTGGAGTACAATGAAATACGTGTGGTCTCTATGAGTACATGAAGACACGTGCGTCTCTATGAGTACATGAAACACGTGTCTCTATGAGTACATGAAATACCCAGTGCACGTCTCTATGAGAACGCTGAAATACGTGGTCTTCTCATGAGTACGTGAAATACGTGTGTCTCTATGAGTACGCTGAATACGGGTCTCTATGAGGTACGTAAATTTACGTGGGTTCTCTATGAGCTACGATGAAATACGTGCGTCTCTTATGCAGCTACATGAAATACGTGCGGCACACACACACACCACGTCACACGCACGCACGCACACACACGCAGGTCTCGCACGTCACTGCAACGCGTAACGCACGCACACACACACAACCATCGCAAAATCAACGTCACACACTACAGACCACAGACCGATGCTCTATAGTTTAAGTGACCATGAAGATTATCAGTTTATGCAGGCTCTCTGACATATGACCTAACATGAGTTATACATAAACAATTCACCACAAGTCACAACCACAAATGCGCCGGTTGTCTATGAGTATCATGAACAGCAGCAGCAGCAGCAGCAGCAACCAGCCACTACCAATACTACAACGACGCGCTGTAACGCCGCTGCAGCTGTCATCATGATGACGTAGTTCGAGGTCACGACACATGAATACGGCTTCAGCCACAGGGACCTCCAAGAATGTGACGCCCTAACACGCGCGTGCGTGGATGCGATGCGCAGAGTCTGCGACCCTCTCTCATATTTATCTCTCTCTCACGCGCGCGCGCGCACGTGTCAGTGTGTTCTTGCCACTCTACGCTGAGCCGGATACTGTTGTAACGCGGAGCTGTGAATAAAAGTGTGAACAGTGAGTCTAGAGAATCTACTAATAGTGTGCGAGGAATCGGTTCAGCCACACGAGCCGAGTGCATTACAGAATCGAAGTTCACGCCTCACGGCGGGTTGCTGAGAGAGATACAATCACCGTCGTGCAACGATCTCCTGTGTCTTGTGTGTCGGAGTGATAGCGGTAGCAGCGGCCTTGACGGCATCATCACCATCATCATCATCATCATCATCATCATCATCCGCATCCGAAGCAGCAGCAGCGGTAACAACAGTGGAAGCAGCAGCAGCAGCAGCAGCAGCAGCAGCAGCAGCAGCAGTAGCAGCAGCAGCAGCAGCAGTAACAACAACAGCAGCAGCAGCAGCAGCAGCAGCAGCAGCAACAGTAACAACAGCAGCAGCAGCAGCAGCAGCAGCAGCAGCAGCAGCAGTAGCGTGCGACGTTACGACGCAGCGTTACTTCCATTAGACAACGCAACGACCGAGTCACAAACGTTCCGACGTCGACACATCGTCGACGCACTCGATAAATGCCCCACCAGATGGCGCTCGATTCTTCGTCGTCGACAGCGGTATGCATCGGCAGCTGTTGTCGTAGTGGCCGGGATACAGCGACACGCTAACGACAGCATAGCCTAGCGACGTCGCGCGCTCGTGCGTGCGTGCGGCTGGGCGTGTGCTCGCACGCGCCTGTGTCTGTAGGAATCGTGCACGAATGCCGTAGAGCGCGTGAGCACGCACTACACCATACACGAACACGTCGTGCCAAACACACGTGCGCTGCACTAGTGCAGTAGCATCAGCAACAGAAGCGGCAGCACCACTACCAGACGCAGCAGCATCAACATCAGCACCACCGCAACCACCAACAGCAACATCATCATCAGCAGCAGCAGCACAACCACCGGCAACATCAGCAGCAACTCTCTCTCTCTCTCTCCCTCTCTCTCTCTCTCTCTCTCTCTTTTTCTCCCTCTCTCTCTCTCGCTTTCTCTCTACATGCATATAAGCTGTAGACTCTAGAGCCTATATAGCAGCGCGTTTGTGAGACCGTATACGAGCTAATCACGCGATAGCGCGAGGGGTCGCACGTGATTGCAAACACGTCGGCATACAAATTACGCGTTTATAGGTCGGATGCGAGTGAGTATGCATATGTCACGTGCCGGCAGCGTGTCAGGCTGCTGTTACTCTAGAGAATGGGTTAGCTATTGGTTAGATCAAGAGCGTATAAAGAAGACCTTGGTTAGATGAATAGCTAGCTATCTGTCAGTGCGCGAGTGTACGGTGTCAAGAGACACTGCTTAGTGTTAGAGGGCGAATAACGTCGTGCCTGACTTTACATATAGCTGTCAGGTGATGCTGAGAGTGTTTCACAACATGGATGACATTGCCTCATCCGAGAAGGGTTGGAGACTACACGTCTGTGGACAATACCTCAAATCTTAATACAGTGTAACTAGTATATCGGCTTTCCTTAGACCTATATTCTACCTAGCCGTGAAGTAGTGGTGGTGGTGGTGGGGTAGGATATATGGAGAGGCTTATACATTGGTTTATAGTAGGCTTATAGGATTATACATTGACAGGCTTTGCAACATGTAGTTTTATATGCCCGCTGACACGAAACACGAATGCGTTGTCAGAGACATTATTACCATGACGTCACTCTCAATCGTTACATACCCTCTCGCCGTCTTTTAATAGCGATAATCAACGTCATTCTATATCAACAAGATTTAATCACACTAATTAACAACATTTTGTATCGCAATCGACATCATTAGCGCACGCTTTATTACGATGTTTCCTGACGACTAGTTGTTCACCTAGCGTCCTCACAGTAACCGCACACATCCACAATGTCCGTCTTCGCTTCTCTCACTTAATGTCGGTGACATTACGTGTTCATTTATGATGCGCAATTGTGAGGTCAGGCCTGCATCAGGTGAGGCTGCATCAGGTGAGGCTGCATCAGGTGAGGCTGCATATATTATTTCCAAAGTGGATCACGGCATTAGCCGGTGGCTTCTGGGTTGACCGTGTCCCAACCTGGGACATAGGGATTCAATCCAGAATTTTTCGCAGGATGTGTGCTGTTCCCAGTAGTGCAATTTTCTGCACTTCTTGTGCAGTGTGGTGGCCAGGGAGTTCCTTGAGGTTTTTATCAACACCATTCTTTATAGAACCAAGGGCTCCAATCACCACTGGCACAACTCTCATAATAGTCTTCCACATGCTGCTAATCTCAATGGCCATATCTTCGTATCTGGTGAGGCTGCCTCTTTCCTTGATGTTAGTATCATTTGGTTCGGCTACGTCAATCAGCAGGCATCGTTTTTCTCTCTTGTTGTTGAGCGCGATACCAGGGTGGTTTGCAGGTATCGATTATTGTTATTATTATTATTGTTGTTATTATTGTTATTATTATTATTATTATTATTATTATTATTATCACGGTATGATTTACGGACAGCTCTACCAAATATTTAAGGCGATATGGAAACGGCTTATAACCGACCCAGCAGCAATATTCCCGCATGACGCAGATGAAATTTGCACTTCTGGAATATTCTAGTAATAACAAGGAAACCTTGCTTCTGAACTTCCGTGTTTGGTTGCGTCATCGAATGACTGTGTCGGAGAAGATACGTCATATAGGGGGGTAGATGGAATGAGTGTTATGCGTGGATGAGTGTCTGATGAGGATAAACACATCTAATGAATTGGGTTTTGCGCAAAAACAGAAGGCACGAGAACTGAATCATCGCTTGCACAGCTCTTCGTGTACCCCGCGTACATTGGCAGGAAATGTGTAAATACATAGATGGTAATATTTGTAGATTATATATGCGCACGGAAAAAAGCACTAACAAGATCAGATTCAGAAAGATCAAAAGATAGACGTGAGAGGCACGTGTAGGCAATTATCACGCGATGAAAGCCGACTAGCGCGAAGGTCGGATGCGAAAGATTTTGTTATTTTTGCTTTCAACATCCTCCGTCCTCTTCATTGCAACGTAACGTCGCTATGGTAACCGCGACGAAGTAAAGACTCTGTAATACCTGCGTGTGATTTTATTGGCATTATGTTTTACTAATGATCTAATGCGTAATGCACTTAGAATTATATGTAATCTTGCTGGAAAAAAACGTACGTATTTTGTGGCTTCGTTTAGACGCCGTCACCATGGCGACGTTGCGACGCGGAGATCAGAAGATGCTAAAAAACGAATCATCTTTCTGTGAGGCAGTGCGCAGTAGGCTTTTAAAAATTTCCAGCTTTTATCATAGCCGAAGGTACCATTAAACGCGATTTGCTTACATGCGCAGTCATATTCATCAGTAATGTATACACTATTCGAGACGACAAGGACATTGGGTACGTACTTATAGTTAAAGGTAATATAGACAGAAATACAGCCGAAATAATTATATAATGTTTGATGCGGTACCAGATCAAAAACTCTTATATCGACTTCGTTATTTGAGATTCACTTGGCAGCGAAAAGCTTCTTATTACAGATCTAGCCCGTAGACCATGTTTTTCTACTGCGACTCTAATCCCATCCATAACTCTGACCCCATGCAACACCAACATCTACTCTAACCCTAAGCTTAACTTTAACAAACCCTAACCCTAATACTAACAGCAATCGATAACAATCTCGATCGATCAGCTATTGGTTAAATATCTCAGGCCGATCAGTTATCGATTATATACCTCAGCCTATCAGCTATCGATAACGATCTCGATCGATCAGCTATCGATTAATTATCTCAGCCGATCATCTATCAATGACAATCAGGGCCGATGAACGTGAACAGACGCTAACCGCTTCACTCGCCGAATATTTTTCAGCGTGACGAACTACCTGGTCGTCAATCTATGCATAGCGGACCTGATGGTAGCCGTCACGTGCATGCCTGTCGCAGTCGGTCGCATCGTCTATAGAATATGGATCTTCGGACTCGTGCTCTGCAAGTTGACTGCATACGTGCAAGGTAAGCACCGTCAAGTAGAGAGAGAGAGAGAGAGAGAGAGAGAGAGAGAGAGAGAGAGGGAGAGA
>NW_014578775.1:32904-36087 GCF_000485595.1 Priapulus caudatus
GGGGCGGGTCCGCGGCAGGCTGCGGCTGCGGTCCTTCGCGTAAACCGGAAATTTCGTCGAAATTGAGTTCAGGTGCTCTGAGGCACACGTTTGCGCGAGCGAGCCGGGCAGGGATGACGCCGCGTTGCTATGAGTCATGCTGCGTCCGCTTGCTGCTTACGTCACTCACCGCAGGTCGGCGCTGGCATCGGCTGAATTTCGGCAGTATTACACTTGGATAATACGGAGTAAAGTCGAATTATTGAGTCAAAATCATGTTCTGCTGACATATCTATAATGCGTGGCGAACAGTCCCTCGCTGTCGCCCTTCATCCATCATTGACTCAATATTTTAGTATTATATTATATATATTACTATACTTATTTATTTCCTTTAACGCTACAAGTTCCTGCACCTAGCGCATAATAGAATTATTAGTAGTGCATGATTATTCGGGAGTACAATTGACACAAATTATATCCTTTTATTTCATTTATTATTATGCTTATGGTATATCTCTGTAATGCTCCGGGCTTCCGGCTGCGTCGGTATACATGAATAGCAAACAAAGCTAATATGCTAAACTGCTACGCAATAACATGTGTCACGCTTATCCATTCCGAGCTGAATAATTTCTATATGAATGATGTCAGAATTGCTTAAGGGTAGAATCATTAGGTGAATGAATGTTCGAGTTTGTTAGCTGTATAAGTGCGTGTGTATATGTACTGGGATGAAGGCAGGGAAGGGAAGGAAGTGGGAGAGAGGCGCAGGTGGTGTCAGCTTGCAAGTTGTTAAATGAGTAGCTATCTATATTCAGTGAGATGCAATGCAAATTCGGGTGAAGGCAAGATACTGCGAGGTCAAGTTTCTCTCGCCCCTTCTTTCTCTCTCTCTCTCTCTCTCTCTCTCTCTCTCTCTCTCTCTCTCTCTCTCTCTCTCTCTCTCTCTCTCTCTCTTTCTCTGCGAGTTCTTCTTGCTCTCTAAGCTCATCTGGTTCATCAACTCTCAACCGTTTCCTGACTCTCCTATTTCACCACAAGTTGCTAACTCTAATCGTAACTTAATCATCGCATCGCGCCTTGCGACCCCTTCGGGACGCTACCGTTGTTTCACGAATCAAAATTAAATCACGCCCGACATCACCTCAATATCGCTGAATAGCCGAGTATCAGATGTGCAGGTGCAGTGCAAATGGCTGCCGTGGCGAGACGGCGCCTGCTTAGAAAGCTAATCTATCGACTCGTCGTCTGGACCTCTAGTGGATAACGCTCGGCAAATTAGTTTAAAAGTGTTAAAGATTTTTTTTCGAGGCTGCTGTAATAGCAAATCGATTCTTCTGCCCAACGAGGAATTAACTGACGCGAACTTCTCCTCTCGCCGTCTACGGGCGAGAATAAAACTCATAATAAAACTATAAATAATGACTATACAAACTATAATATAACTATAAAATAATAATAGACTTCTAATTCCCCCCGTTTTCTGTGTGCGACGTTACAGCAGGTGGCGCGGCAGTCGTAAATGATGACGCGGCGTTTGCGTGCAGTGCCGCAGCGAAGTGGTTTCCAGCGACGCACGAATATGACAATTTATATCATGGCATACATTATATGGCATGGTTATGGGGTTTCCAAACTCTTCTTACTCTATCCTCTCCTCCCATCGATGCTCACTATTCCACCTTCTATATTCTTTTTGCTCCGCTCTCGTATCCGTTCTGTCCTATTTTCCGCACCCCTCCTCTCTCTCTATCTCTGCTTCTTCTCCTCCTTCTCCTACCCTCGTCTCCTCACCTGTCCCCTCCCCTCATTTGCTTCCTTCTCCTCCTCATTCTTCCCTCTTTCCATCTCCTTCCCACTTCTCCTCCAGTCTCTCATCCCCGCCTTGTCATCCTTCTTTTCCTCCTCTCCTCCTACTCCATACTTTCTCTTTCCCTCCATCTTCCCCTCCTGCTCTCCCCCTTCCTACTGCGGTCTCCGCTTCTCATTCCGTCATCTCGTTATCTTCTTTCTCCCATATTTCCCTCCTTCATACCCTCCTTCCTTTCCTCCTCCCCTCTCTCCCTCCTCCCTCCCTCTACATGCTACCCTCTACAGCTGTGTTTGTTTGTTCTGCAGGTGTGTCGATCTGTGCGAGCATCTTCATCTTCTTCTCATTCTCCTCCTCTTCCTTCTTCTCCTCCCCTCACTCCCTCGCTCCGTCCGCATCCGCCATCCTGCGCCCCGCTCTACAGCTGTGTTTGTTTGTTCTGCAGGTGTGTCGATCTGTGCGAGCGTTTTCACGCTCACCGTCCTCCCCTCCTCCTCCTCCCCTTCTTCCCCTCTCCTCCTCCTCATCCCCTCCCCGTCCCTCATGCTCCCTCCCTCTACACGCTACCCTCTACAGCTGTGTTTGTTCGTTCTGCAGGTGTGTCGATCTGTGCAAGCGTCTTCACGCTCACCGTCATGGCGTTCGACCGCTACGTCGCCATCCGGCATCCGATGACGGTGCGCAAGTACATAACGACGCGTCTGATCGGCCGCTTCATAGCCGTCATCTGGATCTCGTCCGTCGTCCTCGCGTCGCCGCTGCTCGTCGTGCAGCGCATACAGACGCACGAGTTGCTCTCCGTCTCCATCGACTTTTGCTACGAGATGTGGCCGAGCGTCGAGGAGCGGCGAGCGTACGGGCTGTTCGTGCTCATAGCCGTCTACCTGCTGCCGGGCTTCGTCGTGCTGGCGACGTACGCGCTCATGGGTCTGCGGCTGTGGCTGGTGCAGGACGTGCATAAGGAGCAGCAGGACGCGATCGCTGCGAGGCTGATCAAGGCGCGGCGACGCATCGCCAAGATACTCGTCATCATCTCGCTGCTGTTCGTCGTCTGCTGGTTGCCGTACCACCTCCTCCAGCTCGTCATCGACTTCAGCTGTGATATCTACAACGCGCGCACGCAGAGCTATCGGCGGGCGCTGCCCTTCGCGCTGCTATTCGCGCACATGTACAGCGCTATCAACCCGGTCATCTACTGCCGACTCAACAAGACATTTAAGTTGTCCATATACCGCATGATGCGCTGCCGCCCGATGGAGGACGATACGAGACAGGTGGGCGCCATCGACCATTGATCGATCGATTGAGTGATCGATCGATTGATCGCTCGATTGATTGAACAAACGAATGAATGATTGATTGATTGATTGAACGAATGATTGATTGATTGA
>NW_014578775.1:37860-45373 GCF_000485595.1 Priapulus caudatus
AGTGGTATCTTGAGTGTCCGAAGGTGCACTGCATGCAGTTTGCCTGGCCGTATGTATTAGGCCGTACCGGTCGTCAGTGTAACGTGAGTGGAACTGTCGAGCGCGGACCAGTCTAACATTCACATTAACATTGTGTGACGCCATTTCCATGTTAACATGCCATAAGTGTGACACTGCGCGCAATGCGACAACAGTACGACATTCACGCTGAGTCAACACCGCATCAATCATGTCACCAACGAGGCAAGTTTCTGTCCTTCACACGCGTGACCTTCGTCTGGTCTTCTTGCAGCTCGGCGTGTCGCTCTGCCTCCATGCCTGCGATGCGCATGGCAACGGAAACAGACGCGCTTCGCTGCAACGCTCCCGTTGCCATGGCGATCGACGCGTCGCATTCCACGGGGCGGCTCGACCGCAGGCGACAGGGCGGCAGCGTGAGGCTGGGGCGCGGACGACAGCAGAAGCATGTGCCGCTGCGGAAACAGCAGCAGCAGCAGCAGCAACAACAACAGCAGCAGCAGCAACAACAACAACAGCAGCAGCAGCAGCAGCAACAACAACAACAGCAGCAGCAACAACAACAACAGCAGCAACAACAACAACAACAGCAGCAGCAGCACATAGTTATCGACATTCCAAGCATAGTGACGAGGAACGGTTCGGCGCCGAACTGCAACGAGACGATACTGAAAGGCGACGGAGCGACGGCGGAAGAGCCGCCGCAACGTACTCCCAGCTGCCGACGATGCTATGACCCGGAAACAGTGCTGTAGGCCGTGACCCGGAAGAGCGCACTGTGACCGGAAAACTGGTATCGGAGTCCAGCATCCGGTGTTGGAGCTGCGCGTGCTGACGTCACCGTGACCAGCATCCGGCGTTGGAGCTACGCGTGCTGACGTCACCGTGACCAGCATCCGGCGTTGGAGCTACGCGTGCAGAAGTCACCGTGACCCGGAAGCAGTGTTTGACCGACGGTATTTCACAGAGCTTTATTTGAGCCGGAAGTGGCCGCGGCCGCTAGGATGACGCTAACATTATGGTCAGGGACTGCAGCGGGAGACATTTACGGGGAACAGTGTCATTTTCCCGCGCCATTGTGTCGTTGGTTGTGAATCGAGTTGTTGGGTTTCGGCTGCTGCAGCCGAAAGCATACGAAACGCACGAGCAGTGTGAGAGCGGTGGGTGGGGGTGGGGCGTGCGCATCCAAGTCTGCGTGGGAGCGGTGGGTGGGGTGGGGCGTGCGCATCCAAGGCTGCGTGGGAGCGGTGAGTGGGGGTCCGTCAGGCAGTGCGCATCTCAAGGCTTGCGTGGGAGCGTTTCGCAGTGATGGGGTGGGCGGCGGTCGCGTCCAAGCGCTGCGTGTGTCGCTGTGGGTGGCGGCGTGAGGCGTGCGCATTCAAGGCTGCGTGGGTGTGTGGGATTGGGGGATGGCGCGCTGCGCATCCAAGGCTTGCGTGGGTGCCTCGCTTACAGTACATAGGCGCAAGCCAACGCCCTTCTCCCAATAGCTTCCTCCCTTCGCGCCCTTTCGCCTTTCTTTCCGCCAAGAGAACACGTGATTATAGTCGCCCAATGACGACGCAAAGTTATTTTACACGCCTTAGTTAAACTTGCTTCCGCAGCAAATATTATAAATAGAATTGATTTATATTGATATTGTATTTGCTATCGGGTTCTATTTATCTATATCGTCAACGTATACGAATGAAATTTTTCGCTATGTGCAGCGTAGGCAGCGTCGCTGCGGCGAGCTAAGCATTGTAGATTTCACCAGTAAACCGTTGTTTGCCTCACAGGGGGCGTTGCAACTATCTATCGCCTCATTAGGAGTCCATTGATTTACGGAAATTGCACCAGGAATTCCGCTGAATAGCAAATGGAATTCGGAGAATTCTAACTGCATTTGTGAAATAGCCAATTGGGACGTTAAGCGTAATATAGAGGTTATATATATAAGCTGTATAGAAATACGTGATATAGTGCGTATAGAGCGCTCTTGGAATATGGCCATAAGATGTGGAAATCGGTAGGAATAAAACAATTTCGTTTCGACAACAAATGTCCATGAAAAAGACAATTCGAAACTAGTTTCTTTAATGTGAAGAACATTAAGAAATTAAAAGAATAAGCAGTTTGGAACGCGCTGTGCCGTTCCATGTAAATTATGCTTATTAATGAGAGCTAGCTTAAGATAGTCGTCAATAATCTGCTTTAATTAATAAATGGAAACGCTGTTCTCTAATCTAAGCTCTTTGCCTTCCGTTGGCATTACTCAGTTCGCTACACGCCCATCTAGCAAAGAACCCGAACGAATATTACGATATAATTATGTCTGTTGGTTGTGTCGCTGTGTGTGCAACTACCTCTGTGTGTGTTGTGTGTGTGTGTGCCCTGGTGAGGGTGCCGTCGTGGCGTGTGTGTGTGTGCTGTGGTCCTTTGTGTGTGGTGGTGTGTCGTTGTGTGTGTGTGAGCTGTGCGTTGTGTATGTGTGTGTGCTGTGTGCTGTTGTGCAGTGTGTGTGTGTGTGCTTGTTGTGCTGCTGCTGTGTGGAGCTGGTGTGTGTGTGTGTGTGTGTGTGTGTGTGTGTGTGTAGTGTATATATATTATATATTATATTTATTTATTTATATATGTAGTCTGGAGAAGCTACACAAAAAAACAGGCAGAATCCCGACGTCCGCGCTCGCATGAGCCCGTATAGGACGTGTGTGTGTACCGGCTTAAGCAGATGCGGGCATGGTGTGTGTGTGTGTGGGTGGTTGGTTGTGTGAGTGTAGGCATGTGAGAGTAGGTGAGAGTGGATAATAATACCATAATAAAATATGATATGAAACCTGTGCAATACCTCCTTACATGTGAGTAACACAGCGTTGGGAGGATGAGAGAGCAGCGGGTGATACTCCAAACGTGAGCGATTACATTTCCTCATGCACCCATGATTCTCTGCGCTCTAATTTCTCTTCCCTTCTCATTCTAATATACCGCACAGATTACGTGCGCGTTTCCCGCGCTGACGCACTTGCGCCTACATTGCTCTTCAGCGAGCACAGACAGCGGATTGCTGCAGCTGCGTGATGCCACCGTGTACAGCATATAGATCACGGCATCGCCGTCGCTAGACACCATCCGTAATCCAAACTCTTCATTCAACGACGGCTCGACCGACAGCCAACGCTATGCGAATCGCCGTTGCGATTAGCGCGTTTAGAAGACACTGCTTAGCCAGCGAAGGTCGTGCGAGCGTCGACTGCCACCTTGCGCGCCTGCTTATGTTGCCGTGCGTTAGCTCGTGCGTGCGGGGGAGCGCGCGCGCTCCGTGGTGGCGGGGCGTCATGTGCCGGTGCGTTGTCCGTGCGTCGTGCGTGCGTGGTGGCGGGCCGTGCGTGCGTGCGTTGCGTGCGTGCGTGCGTGCCTGCGGTGCGCGGCGGCCCGGCGTGGTGGCGGGTGTGCGTGCGGGCGCGCGTGGTGGTGGGGTGCGTGCGTGCGCGTGCGTGCGTGCGAGCGGGCGTGGTGGCGGGGTGTGTGCGTGCGTGCGTGTGGGCGTGCGTGGTGGCGTGATGTGTGCGTGCGTGCGTGCGCGCGCATGAGAGCGGGTGTGGTGGCGGGGTGCGTGGGTGCGTGCGTGCGTGCAAGCGGGCGTGGTGGCGTGATGTGTGCGTGCGTGCGCGTGCGTGCGTGCGTGGTGGCGTGATGTGTGCGTGCGTGCGCGTGCGTGCATGCGAGCGGGCGTAGTGGCGGGGTGCTTGCTTGCGTGCGTGCGTGCGTGGTGGCGGGGTGCGTGCGTGCGTGCGTGCGTGGTGGCGGGGTGCGTGCGTGCGTGCGTGCGTGCGTGCACAGCGGGGCGATAATGACCGCCGACCCTTAGCAACCGTATCCATGCATGAGTGGGCGTCGTATTCCTGCTCCTCAGATGGAAAGGTAAGATTGTCGGCGAAGGCCAGATGTTTCTCGAAGATTCTTCGAACTTGAGCCGCGCGGCCCACACACACACGCGATAACAAGAAGGAGAATGAGAAAGAGCGAGGCGGATATTACATCTAGTTACGTTGTTGCGCTGGCGATAACTACATATGGCTTCTCCCTGCAGATTTATGATCATCTGATTCCAGAATGAATTTGGGTTGGATGAAATCTTGCCGGCAACGCAAGCAAATGAGAAAATTTTGCCGTTTCGTGACGGGATGGCCTCGTCACACGCGTCACCAGATAGAGTGGAACACCAGCTGAAGACTGCGGAAGAGTACACGTATAGATATAGTACGGATAGACGGGGAAATTAAAGTGCAGCACGCTGGCAGTAAGATTTCGCGGAAGCGCGAGAATAGTGAATCCTGAAAAATGCGTTTATTTTCTCTCGAATGCACTCTATGTACTCCGATGCTCTCGAATGCACTCCGATTTTACGCTAAGCAATGTCGCGACAGTAAATCTATGGAGGATTCCAACATGGCCGACAATCCGGCGATGAATGCAATGTGGTGTTTGTAGTCTAGATTACAGAAAAACGTCGATTTCAGACAACTTGAAAGGACGAATGATAATTTATTGAGGCATTAGTGCCTTAGCGTGTTTACACATGTCAGCGGCCGGACAGCAAGGCCAAATATATTGCGTCGAATTCATTTATATGCATGAAAATACGTCTCGTAATGATTAAAGACTGCTCGAATTTCAATACCCCGCCGCTGTATCATTCGCTCAACGTTGAAGCAATAAGGAAAGCCATAATCGGCGGGGAGAGTGATAGCGTGAGTGGAGGAAGCCATACGCAGCAGCAGCAGCAGCAGCAGCAGCAGCAGCAGAAGCAGCAGCAGCAGCAGCAGCAGCAGAAGCAGCAGCAGCAGCAGCAGCAGCAGCAGAGCGGGGATGCAGCAGCAGCAGCAGCAGCAGCAGCAGCAGCAGCAGCAGCAGCAGCAGAAGCAGCCGCAGCAGCAGCAGCAGCAGCAGAGCGGGTATGCTGTCTTTCTGATCTCTCTCTCTCTCTCTCTCGCGCCGCCGCTCTCCTGTTCTCTCTTCTCGCGCTGCGCGTTCTCGTTCGTGAGCTGGTTCTCTGTCTCTCTCTCTCTCTTCTCAGCGCGCGCGCCGCTTCTCTTGCTCGTCTCTCGCGCGCGCGCTATCCTTCTCTATCGTCTCTTTCTCTCGGCGCTCTCTCTCTGTCTCTCTCTCTCGCGCGGCGCTCCTCTGATTACTTTATCTATCTCCTCTCTCTTCTCTCATGCGCGCTCTCCTGCTGTTCTCTCTCTCTCTGTTCTCTCTCGCGTGCTCCTCTGTCTCTCTCCTCTCTCTCTTCTTCGCTGCGCGCGGCTCTCTGGTCTCTCTCTCTCTCGTCTCGTGCGCGGCTCTCTCTCTCATATCTCTCTCTCCCATCGCGCGCGCGCCGCCTCTGCCTCTCTCTCTCTCTTCCTTATCTTCTCTAGCGCGCGCCTCTCTGTCTCTTCTCTCTCTCTCTTCTGTCTCTCTCTCGCGCGCGCGTTCTCTGTCTCCTCTGTCTCTCTTTCTCTCTCTGCGCCGCGCGTTCTTCTGTCTCTCTCTCGCAGCGCGGCTTATCTGTCTCATATCTCTCTTTCTCTCGCGCGCTCTCTCTCTGTCTCTCTCTCTCTGCCGCGCTTCTCTGTCTCTATCTCTCTCTCTCATCTCTCTCGCGCGCGCTCTCTGTTTCTCTCTCTCTCTTTCTCTCATTTCGCGCAGCTCTCTGTCTCTCTCTCTCTTTCCTCGGGCGGGCGCGCGCTCTCTGTTCTCCTCTCTCTCTCCTCTCTCTCTCTCCTCTCTCTTCTCTCTCTCTCTTCTCACGCTGTCGCGCGCGCGCTCTCTGTCGCTCTCTCCTCTCTCCTCGCGCGGCGCTCTCTGTCCTTCTCTCTCTCTCTCGCAACCGCGCGTGCGCGCGTCTCTGTCTCTCTCTCTTCGCAGCCCTGTAGTGCGCGCTCTCAGTTTCTCATTCTCTCCTCTCTCGCGCGTTGCGGCGCGCTCTCCTGTCTCGCTCTCTCTCTCTCCTCGCGTCGCGCGCGCTCTCTGTCTCTCTCTCTCTCTCGCGGCGACGCTCCCTCTGTCTCTCTCTCTCTCTCTTCGCCGCGCGCGCTCTCTGTCTCTCTCTCTCTCTCTCCCTCTCTCTTCTCGCCGCGCGGCGCTCTCTGTCTCTCTCTCTCTTCTCTCTACTCCTCTCGAGTGTCAGCGCTGCGCTCTTTCACGGTCTCTCTCTCTCCTCTCTCTCTCCGGCGCGCGGCGCGCGCTTCTCTGTCTCTCTCTCTCTCTCTCTCTCTCTCTCATCGCCGCCGCGGCGCGCTCTCTGTCTCTCTCTCCTTCTCTGCGACGCGGAGGTGGGCCCGTAGTGCGCGATCTCTGTCTCTCTGCTCTCTCGGCGCGCGCGCGCGCGCTCTCATGTTCTCTCCTCATCTCTCTCCAGTGCCGCGCGCGCTCTCTGTCGTCTCTCTCTCTTATCTCCTCTCGCGTGATGCGCGCTCTCTGTCTCTCTCTCTCTCGCCGCGTGCGCCTGCGCTCTCTGTTCTCTCTGCTCTCTCTCATCTCGCCACGCGCGCGCTCTTGCCTCTCTCTCTTCTCTCTCAGCGCGCGCTCTCTCTCTCGTCTCTCTCCTCTCGGGCTCGCGCGCGCGCGCGCTCTCTGTCTGTTCCTCTCTCCTCTCCGCGCCGCGCGCGTCTCTGTCTCTCTCTCTCTCGTCTGTCTCTCTGTCTCTCTCTCTTCTCGCGCGCCGCTCTCTGTCTCCTCTCTCTCTCTCTTCTCTCGCGGCGCGCTTTCTGCTCTGTCTTTCTCTCATCTCTCTCTCTCTCTCTATCTCTCTCTCTCTCTCTCTCTTCTCTCGTCGCGCGCGCGCCTCTTGTCTTCGATCTGGTCTGTCTCGCTCTCTTTCTCTCTCTCTCTCCTTCCGTGCTCGTACTGTCTACATTCTCTATCTCGCTCTCCGCGCGCGCGCTCTTCTGTTCCTCTCTCTCTCTCTCTCTTAGCGCGCGCTTCTGTCTCTCTCTCTCCGTCTTGCGCGCCCTCTCTGTCCTCTCTACGCGCGCGCTCTCTGTCTCTCTCTCTCTCCGCCGCGCGCGCGCTCTCGTCTCGTCTCTCTGGCTCACGCTCTCTCTCCGACTCCTTCTCGCGCGCTCTTGTCGTGTCTCTCTCTCGCGCGCGCGCGCGCTCTCGTCTCTTTCTCTCTCTCTCAGCGGCGCGCGGCGCTCTGTCTCGGATCTTTCATCTTGCTCTCTCGCGCGCGCGCTCTCTGTTCTCTCTGTATCTCTCTGCTCTCTCTTCCTCTCTCGCGCCGCGCGCGCGCGCGCGATTCGTCTCTCTCCACTCGGTCTCTCTTCTCTCTCCGCACTCTAACCTCTCTCTTCTCTCCGAGCGCCGAGCCTCTCTGATCTTTCTCTCTCCTCTCTTCCTCTCTCGTCTTCTCGCACGCGCGATCTCTTTCGTTTATCTTCTCCTTGTCTCATCACTCTCCAGATATCTGCGCAGCGCGCTCGGTGTGTGGTGTGTCGGGTGTGTGTTGCCCTGTGTGTGTGATGTGTGGGCC
>NW_014578775.1:45398-51449 GCF_000485595.1 Priapulus caudatus
AGCAGCAGCAGCAGCTGCAGCAGCCAGCAGCAAGTAGCCATGCAGCAGACAGCAGCAGCAGCCAGCAGCAGCCAGACAGCAGGCAGGTAGCAGCCAGCCAACTAGCCAGCCAGCAGCAGCAGCAGAACAGCAGGCAGCAGCCCCAGCAGCATGCAGCAGCCAGCAGGCAGGTAGCAGCCAGACAGCAGCAGCAGCACAGACAGCAGCAGGCCAGAGCAGAGACAGCAGCCAGCAGCAGCAGCCAGCAGCAGCAGCCAGAAGCAGCCGCCAGCAGCAGCCAGCAGCGCAGCAGATCGGGTATGCAGAGGCCAGCAGCAGCCTTGCAGGCAGCAGCAGCAGTAGCAGCAGCAGCAGCAGCAGGCAGCAGCAGCAGCAGAGCTAGCCAGCAGCAGCAGCGGAAATGCAGGACTGACGCCGTTGTCAGGACACTGTCGAATTACGCCAACACGTATTATTGCGCACCTAATGCATTAGAGTGTGCGCCTGTTCTCTCAGGACAGGCTGTCATCTCGGCGATTCAATGCCCTTTGTCGCCGATGCTTTTACGCGTGCGGAATAAACGTCGGCTACGACTATGCAAGCGAGGGGTTTAGGCGGCTTCCCGCCTCAACACACACGCACCTGCCACGCTACAGACAACAACCCGCGCCACGCAGCGGACTAAATAGCAAACAGACATACACAGATAAAAACCAATCAGATAAAAAAACACGACACGATTTCAGCATCAGTTATAAGTAAACATTGTCTGACCGACTACCGCGCGCTCCTCCTCTACGTCATGTGTTAGATGGATAGGCTTAGATGGGTGACGTGAGTATGGGCGAGTGACGTGTCGTAGGGTGATGTTGAGTGAGTGGAGTGACGTGACGTGACGTGAGTGATGTGAGTGACAGTTGTGAGTGCAAGTGACGTGACCTGTGAGTGAGCTGTGATGAGTGAGAGGAATGTGAGCTGAGTGAGTGAGGAGTGGAGAGAGAGCAGAGAGATGAGTGCTTTGAGAGCCAAGAGAGTGAGAGAGAGAGAGTGAGTGAGTGAGTGAGTGTGTGACCCGTGAGCTGAGTGACGTGAGTGAGTTGATCTGTGAGTGAGTGCTGAGCTGCAGTGAGTGAGTGAGTGAGTCGAGTGAGTGGTGAGTGATGTTGACCGTGATAGTGCCGCTGACGTGAGTGAGTGAGGATAGGTGAGTGAGCTGACCGTACTGTGAGTGAGAGGCAGTGAGTGAGTGAGTGAGTGAGTGCAGTGATGACCGTGAGTGAGTGGAGTGGAGATGACGTGATGTGATGTGAGTGAGAGTGAGTGGATGTGAGTGAGAGAGAGGAGAGAGAGAGTGAGTGAGTGAGTGAGTTGCGGTGAGTCGAGTGAGTGATTGAGTGAGTGACGTGAGTGAGCTGAGTGAGTGAGTGAGTGAGTGAGTGAGTGGATGACGTTGAGTGAGTGATGTTGAGTGACCCGTGAGTGATCGTGAGTGACATGTGGTGGACGCTGAGTGGAGTGAGAATGAGTGAGAGAGTGACGATCTCTGTGTGTGTGCATGCGCGCGCGCGTGTGTGTGAGAGAGACAGTGTGCCATGGCTTTGGGCGTATATAATATATATATGTATCTACGAATCTCCATGTGGTCCAGTGTAATCCCTAATAAACTTCTTGCATTTCTTTCATAGACGGTATTGCTGCGCGCGCATGTTGTCTCTTCACGGGGGGGGGGGAGTTACACGGTGCCGTTAGCTGGATGGTACTCCACAACGCCAACACTGACAACTGACGGCGAAAACTGTATAAGCACAACGAAGTATGATACGAAAACTCCAAAGATCTGAAATAAAACAAGTTTAAATCTGTGGCGATCGGTCAACGGGATTTCTCCGAGTTAGCTGCAGTTTATGTCTAATCTATGATATATATATATATTATATTTTTTTTAATTTTATTTATTTTTTATTTTTTTATTTATTTATTTATTTATTTATTTATATATTTATTTATTTATTTACTTATTTTTCACGTCGTAAATTGCTAATAATTATTAATAAATAAATAAATAAATTTTCTCATATGCAGGCACACCGTCCGTTAGCCGCGGCAACGACCTAGCTTTGCTTGATGGTCCAATCGATGAAAAAATGCAGGTACGTTCTTGTACAATTAGACATTATTGCGTGCACGATAGCTCAAGTAACATGCTACGACGCACATCAGTGCCTGCACAGCCTGCTACATAAGTTTAGGTCACATTAAAACGAAGCGTTACACTGCAACATTTCGTTATCGTTATCGTTATCGTTATCGTTATCGTTAGATATATATTTTATAAATATTTTCGTATAAAGTTTCATCGTTATTACTATATTTGATATAGATTCTCATGTTTGCGACGAAGTTATCCGGGCCAAGCATCGGACTCACCGCTTACAAGTTCTTCTCCGTGGACAGGAGCGTTCTTCTGACGGTGTGTAGTGGTTGCTGTGTCAGATGACGCCATCCTCTGTCCGCCATCTTCTTATCCGTAATATGAACATAATATAGTAATATATAATAATATAATAATATATGTAGTTCGTAGTTTGTTGCGAAATACTGCCCTCTCTTCATTTCTCTCCCTCTCTTGCTCTTTCTTCTCTCCACCTCTCTTTCTTTCTTTCTCGCTATCGCTCTTTCTTTCTTTCTGTCTCATATTTAATACGGAAGAAAGTGAGTGAGTGAGTGAGTGAGTGAGTAAGTGAGTGAGTGAGTGAGTGAGTAAGTGAGTGAGTGAGTGAGTGAGTGAGTGAGTGAGTGAGTGAGTGAGTAAGTGAGTGGGTGAGTGGCTGAGTGAGACTTACTCACTCACACTCACTCACTCACTCACTCGTGAGTGAGTGAGTGAGTGAGTGAGTGAGTGAGTGAGTGAGTGAGTGAGTGAGTGAGTGAGTGAGTGAGTGAGTGAGTGAGTGAGTGAGTGGGAGTGAGAGTGAGTGAGTGAGTGAGTGAGTGAGTGAGTGAGTGAGTGAGTGAGTGAGTGAGTGAGTGAGTGAGTGAGTGAGTGAGTGAGTGAGTGAGTGAGTGAGTGAGTGAGTGAGTGAGTGAGTGAGTGAGTGAGTGAGTGTGGAGGGAGGGCGTTTTTCACTGTAACTGCCGCACATATCGCGCATGCGCTCCCGGACTGTTCACCCTGGCGGCGATTATCGCAGCAGCGTTGTCGGCGATGAACATATCCCACGTGACGAACTCGAGATTACTCAAACTGGCGCCCTCTCGCGGAGACGGTTCGTCCGGTCGGGCGTCGGTCGTCGGCGACGGCGGCGGCGGCGTCGGCAGCGCGAGGCCGGCACGCCACTCTGCGAGCACGGCGGCTGCCTCGTCGCGCGACACGACCCCTGCCGACCGCGTGTCGCGACGCTCGAAGATATTGCGCATGCGCAGCACCTCGTTCGGCTGCAGCAGCTCGACGAGCCGCCGCTTGGGGCGCATGCGCAGAAGCTTCAGCGCCTCTGGCGTCACGAACTCCCACCACGTGATCACGCCGTCGCCGTTCGGGTCGGCTCGCCGGAAGTCCGCTTCGAATTCCTCCCGCTTCCGGTGCGTCGGCTCCTCGCCGTCGTTGAGCGCGCGGTGTTGTCGCTCGCGGTAGCCAACGTACTCTGCGAGCTCGACGGTCGCCGACTGGTCGGCATCGTATCTGTCGAACTGCTGCGTGACGGAGAGCAACTCGTCGGTCGTCAGCAGCTCGACGACGTTCTCGCACGACGGACAACTCCAGCCGACCGTCGTGTCGGCGACGGCGAGCGACGGGTCGTCGGCGACGACCTGCCGACGCTCGCGCAGGCAGTCGACGTGGTAGGCGGCAAAGCAGACGCGGCAGCAGACTCGCCGCTTGTTCTGGTAGTGGTGGCAGTAGTCGCAGACGCTAGTAACGTCGGCCGCCGGCAGCAGCAGAGAGTGGTAGTGGTACTGCGGCGGCGCCGACAGCTCGTGATCCACGTAGGCGATCTCTGCGGCTGAGTCAGCGGCGGCGACACCTAGCGGCTCGGCGTGGCGGTTCTCCGTCGGGTCGTAGACGAGCGGACGTTGATAGTTCGGGATCTTCTTACGCGACAGCATGCGGGTAAAATCTGTCCATGCGCTGATCTTCGTCCAGCCGACCGAGCTCGGGTCTAGTGTCCCTCCTGCCTGCTTGCCCCCTTCTCCTGCCTGCTTGCCCCCTCCTCCTGCCTGCTTGCCTGCCAGCTTCTCAGCCAGGTTACCCGCCCAGACGGGACGCGTCAGCAAAGCATTCTCGTTAGTTGTCGATTCTTTGCTGGTAGATGGCGGTGCTGTCGGCGTCTTGTTGTTGCCCCTCTGGAATGCCTTCGCTACGGCGGCGGTGCGGGCGACGTCCGCTGTCGCCTTCTTACTTTTCTCTCTGGTGCTTGCGGCTGTACCCATGCTGGGTATGTGACTCCCCAATCCCGCGTTGCTATGCAACTAGGGGGCATTGTGGCGCCACGCGCAGACGCGAGCCCCCTAGCAACGGCCAGCTGCACTGTTCCCTACAGCAGCGTTCAGCTGTTTGTTGTAGCAACAACGTGTCGCGCCTTTAGAATTCTTATTATTTTCTTCCTTTTTCTTCTACCTTATAATTATTGATGTTGCTATTATTGTTATTATTTATATTATTATTATTAATATTGTACTAATAATATTTACTCTTATTATTATTTGAATGGGTGCATTAGTATGAGAGGTAGCTGTAAATTTACAAGCCCTTCGCCGTCAGAAATGATTGACTGACTCTGTTTTTTACGTGTTTCTTTGTTTCGTCTACTATTTCCAAGTATGTGCCCATATAAGATATAAAGATATATGAGATATAAGATATAAGATATAAGATATAAGATATAAGATATAAAGATATATAAGATATAAAATGTAAAGATAGGCCTATATGATATAACCACAACTAATATAAATATAAATAGCAAGAATAATAAGGAGAAGATGATGAAAAAGAATCTTTTCTTAAAATCAAATGAAACTGAAATTTATTGTTTTGTTATTTTGTAACTGTCTACAACTGACGGCGAAATAACACTACGAAAAATTATTGAGATATAACACAATAATCGCCAATTTGAGCATGTGTGAGAACACTAACAACAACATTTTAGTTTAATTTTGTACAAAGCAGACAGTTCATTGAGGCACGTAATTAATAGATTGAATTAAGGGCTTGGTGACCAGCCAATGAGTGATGTAAGAGATGCTGGGGTTTATAATTGTTTACGACATATTACACGAACAATCCTAACAACGCTACCGCACAAGATAAACGAAAAACATAAATTTAATACATAGTAGGTACCAAGTAATGTTTATACTGTGACAGGACGCAGATATTTCCCCACTAAATTAAAGAGCTACTATGGTAATCACATTATGAAAATTTGAAAACGAAATCAGCCGCATCCCCTTGATATAACTACGAATATAAGTTATTATATATATATATATATATATATATACATATATATATATTATACTTATAGACAACTTGTTGTTTTTATGGTTGTCATATTATAGCCTGATGAAGACAGATAATTCTCGAAAGTGGCTGAATAAAATTATTTCACATTTATTTTCATATCTACGCTCGTGTGTTTTTACTTTCTCTCTCTCTCTCTATATATATATATATAGATAAATATATACGCATACATGTTTAAATATGTATATAAATTACATATATTTTATCTGAGGAAGAGACGTTTCCTCGAACGCTCGCTCGATGCAATAAATTTATGACACCGTATTCTATTTTGAGTTTAATGTTATTTTCTAGTAGGTTTCTAGGAGGTAGTCTCTTCCTATCTCTTCCTCCCCTCTATCTTTATCTCACTGTCTGCCGCTATCTCTATCTATCCCTGAGTCTCTCTTTCTCTCTTTCTTTCTCTCTCTCTCTCTCTCTCTCTCTCTCTCTCTTTATCTCTCTCTCTCTCTTCCTTTTTCTCTCTCCCATTCCATTTTCTCTCTCTCTCTCTGCCTTTCTCTCTCTCTCTCTCTCTCTCTCTCTCTCTCTCTCTCTCTCTCTCTCTC
>NW_014578775.1:51459-52655 GCF_000485595.1 Priapulus caudatus
TCTCTATCTATCCCTGAGTCTCTCTTTCTCTCTTTCTTTCTCTCTCTCTCTCTCTCTCTCTCTCTCTCTCTTTATCTCTCTCTCTCTCTTCCTTTTTCTCTCTCCCATTCCATTTTCTCTCTCTCTCTCTGCCTTTCTCTCTCTCTCTCTCTCTCTCTCTCTCTCTCTCTCTCTCTCTCTCTCTATCTCTATCTCTATCTCTATCTCGCTGTCTGTCTCTATTTATCCCTAAGTCTTTCTTTCTCTCTCTTCCTTTCTCTTTCTCTCTCTCTCTTCCTTTCTCTCCCTCTCTCTCTTCCTTTCTCCCTCTCTCTCTATTCCTTTCTCTCTCTCTCTCTATTTCTTTTTTTCTCTCTCTCTCTCTCTCTCCCTCTCTATCTCTATCACGCTGTCTGCCTCTATCTATCCCTGAGTCTCTCTCTCTCTTTCTTTCTCTCTCTCTCTCTCTCTCTCTCTCTCTCTCTCTCTCTCTCTCTATCTCTATCTCTATCACGCTGTCTGCCTCTATCTATCCCTGAGTCTCGCTCTCCAGGTGTATGCCTAGAATGGGTGAGAGCATCCTATGTTCTACACGTACTTTTATTGACTGCCACAAAGTTTCCTGTGCTGCACTGACTACTGCGGGCAGGTGCCCTGTGAAGCAACACACTGGGGGGACGGAGACAGTCTATATAAACATATGAAACGATGAAAGAATACACTTGGGTACATATATATCCCGTACAGACTACGAATTTGATATGGTACTAAACTAGTTTACTATATTCTATATACTATATTTACTATATACTACTTTACTGGGATATGCCGTGATCTTTGAGCTTTGTCATGAGTTTGGTGTTTTCTGCCGTCAGTTGCGCCACCGTCGCCTGAAGGGATGCTTCTCGCTTCTCGGCCTGCTCCGATCACATCCAATCAGAGTGTGAGGTTTATAGAAGGCGGGTAAATAAAAACATGTACCACTAGTCAGCCTCAACTTTGCCAATTCGGTGCAGACATACACGTGTAATGACGATAGAAAATGTTCAATCACCTGCTTTTTTGAGTTATTATATTATAATCTAAAATGTGTTTATTTGTTTATTTATATTTATATATGTATTTATGTTATATTACATACATAGAGAGAGAGAGAGAGAGGGTGTGCGCGCGAGAAAGAGCGAGAGAGGGAGCAGGGAGAAGCAGCAATGCGTCAG
>NW_014578775.1:55020-61564 GCF_000485595.1 Priapulus caudatus
GCCCTCTAGCGTTGTATAGTATTCTAGACCCCTCACTATCATCGCGTGGCGCCCTCTAGCGTTGTATAGTATTCTAGACCCCTCACTATCACCGCGTGGCGCCCTCTAGCGTTGTATAGTATTCTAGACCCCTCACTATCACCGTGTAGCGCCCTCTAGCGTTGTATAGTATTCTAGACCTCACACTATCAGTACGTGGCGCCCTCTAGCGTTGTATAGTATTCTGGACCCCGCACTATCATCGCGTGGCGCCCCCTGGCGTCGTACCTGCTCTCCCTGTACTTGACGTTGTAGGCGAGGAAGGTAGTAGCGAGTATGATTCCAGCCGTAGAGAGGCAGGCAGCTACCACGTAGACACGACTGTCCACCGCGTCCAGATGTATGACGAGCACACTGCGGTCGTGCGGTGGGCTGCCACCTGTGAGCCATAGTCAACGTCAACATCATCATCATTGTCATCAACTTTGTCGTCGTCATCATCGTCATCATCATCGTCACTACCATCATACATATAAGCAAATAGGCCTAAATAAATAAATAAATAAATAAATAAATAAATATATATATATATATATATATATATATATATATATATATACATTATAATAATATTTATTTTAAATCTTTATACTAATATTATTATCATAAATAATATACACAAAAGGAAAACATTATATTAATGAGTGATAAGTGATAATAGAGTTATGCGATGAAACAACGCGGCCAACCGTAAGCGTCGCACCTTAGCCAGCAGTTCCTTAGTGACCGTCAGTTTTGCTATCATATCGTGCTGCCTGTGGATCGGCAGCACGTTCGTTGACGGTGTATTCTGAGCGAAGGAGGTGGACGGCTGGACGGAGGTGGTGGCGACGACGGGCTGCGGGGCCGTCGCTGTGCCGCTCTTACGGTGCTGCGCGATCTAGCGGCAAACAGCGGAACTAACACGCGGAGAGTGACGAGGCGGAGGTCGTCAAGGAAGCGACGCCTTTATACGCAATTATAAGCTGTTATTATTATTATTAATATTACATATAGACGAGTGAGCGACTATTGCGTGCGTGGTACAGCCGTCGTATCGCATCTACGCGGCGATCGACGGCAGCTGATAAGCGGTAATTACGGCTAGTGATTAGGGCTTTAATTGTGAGCGCCCGCGGTGAGTGCGGTCCACGTTAGCGTGTGAAACTGGAGCGGAAATTCACGGGTTACGCATCAAAGACGGTTCGCTGAGCGGTGTGACGGTATAGCAAAGCGTTGCTGATCGCTTATTAGAGTGACGATTAGCGGGAGGAGGGGAGGGACTAAGGGAAGGGGAGGAAGGGAGGCAGCGAGGAGAGGGACGGGAGAAACCGAGGAAAGGTGAGGTGGAGACACCGAGGAGAGAGGAGGAGGGTAGGAACCGAGGAGAGGAGAGAGGAGGAAGAGGAACCGAAGAGAGGAAAGAGGAGGGGGAGGAACATAGAGAAAACCGATGAGGTCAGATACATGGAAGCGTACCTTTGGAGCAAAGATGATTATCTGGGTGGTGCTGGTGGCGACGATCAGACACGACGACTGCACGATGAAGCCAGTCGTCGCCTGGTCGGCTAGAATGACGCCAATCGTGACGCCGACGATGCCGAGGACGACGGCGTTGTAGATGCACATGGCGATCTGACGCGAGTCGTTAAACTCCTCGCGCTTCACCTGAGCGACGTACGAAGTACGGTTAGAACACATCTCTCTCTCTCTCTCTCTCTCTTTCTCTCTCTCTCTCTCTCTCTCTCTCTCTCTCTCTTCCTCTCTTCTCTCTCTCTCTTTTCTCTCCCCCTCTCCTCTCTCTCTCTCTCTCTCTCTTCCGCTCTCTTCTTGCTTGCTTTCCTTCTTTCTCTCTCTCTCTCTCTCTTTTACTCTCTCAGGCCCTTTCTTAATTTCTTTTCAGTTTCTCTCTCTCCCTCTCTCTCTGGTGCCTCCTCCTGTGTAAGTTCTCTTTTCGCGCAGCGCTCTTTCCTCCCTTGCCTCTCACTCACATTCTCTCTCTCTCTTCATTCTTTCTCCCTCGTCTCTCATCTCTGCTATCTCGCGCGCTCTTTCGCTAGAAGCATACTGCTCTCTGCGCTCTCCTTCTTCTCAGCGATTTTCTTCTCTCTCTTTTCGCTTAACCTTATATTTCGCCGATGCTCATATCAATGTTGAACACATCAAAAAGATTTCATCAAAATTCATCCATCTCAATCATTCCGTACTATATACGTTTCTGCAGCTAGGAAAATACACGCTAGACAAGTTTTACAATGTCGCTATAAATGTGTAATGAACTCGCTGGTTATGCGCAGGAGCGCCACCTTTCTGTGTTCGGCACGCGATGAAGAGAAACGAATGCGAGAGCAGTCCTTGGATGACGACAGGATGCTGGAAGTAGCTCTCGTATGTCGGACTCGCAGCCGCTGCGTCCTGATAGAGAGTCCTCACGATTCGTATGCTGCCAGAGATGAATTGTAGCGTATATATGGTGGCTTCTCTCTCTATGTGTGTGTTGTGTGTGGTGTGTGTGTGTGTGCTGGTGTGTGTGTGGTGGTGGTGTGTGGTGTGTGTGTACTGTGTGTGTGTGATTGTCGTGTGTGGCGTGTGTGTGTGTGTGTGTGTGTGTGTGATGGCGTTTTGTGTGTGTTGTGTGTGGGTGTAGTTCGCGCGCGTTTTGTGTTAGTGGGTGTGTGTGCGCGCGTGCGTCGCGTGCGGTGCGTGCCTCGTGCGCTGCGTGCGTGCGTGTCTGGTGTGTGCGTGTGTGTATGCGTGTTGTGTTGTGCATGTGTGTGTCTTGTGTGTGTGTGTGTGTGTGTTGGCGTCGTCTTTGTGTGTTTGAGCGTGTTTTGCTATGTCGGTTGTCCTCTTCATTATCTCTCTGTGCCTCTCGCTCATATCTTGACTCCCTCCCTCCTGCCTCAATGCCTTTCTCTCGCCTCTCTTCTCTCTGTCTCGTTGCTCTCTCGGCTCTTCTCTCTCTCGGTCCCCCCTCTCCCTCTTCTCTCCCTCTCTCTATCTCTCTACTCCTCGTTCACTTCCCCTCTCTCTCTCGGGCTCTCTCTTTCTCTCTTGGTGTGTGTCGTGCGCTCTCTCGCTGCCGTGTTCTGTCGTGTGCTGTCGCGTGCTGTCACACGTCGCTTTCGGCGCGTGCGATCGTGCGAGCGTGAAGTGCACCAGGTGTGCGCCACGACGTGTGTAATTCCCTAGACCTGCACCCGGTTTATTGCTGGTTATACAGGTACAGTAGACGATCGTGTGGTGTAGGTGTTGAATTGTGCGGGTCCCAATCCTTCCCAGAAGCTGTAGTCACAATTGCATTGTACAGACCACTCGGGTGAATCATGACCTTCCATGCAATCAGTCGCCGATCCTCTCTTCTTCACTACTGTGAGCAGCACGAGGAGCATGCCACCACATTTGTACATACCCACTTGTACCACCGCGTTCAACACACCCGCGCGCGCACACGCAACGATACATCACACACACACGCGCGCTCGCACACGCACACGCACATCTCGCCACACATACAACCACACACACACACGGCACACCACACTACACCCGTTCGCCTGCGCACGCATCACACACACACACACGCCACACACACACACTGCACGCTCGCACGCTCCACGCACCACGGCAACGCCATCCCCGGCTCACGCACACTGCCCACGCATACGTGGCTCACGCCACCGACGCACACGCACACTGACACGCACACGCACACGCAACCGCAACACGCACACACACACACACACACACACACACACACACACACGCACGCACGCACACGCACACCTTCGCATGTTCGGACCGTATTCGGTGCTTACTCGGTGCTGCAGCTTGCGGTTTGAGAAGATATAATGTACTCTCCATGTCTTGAAAAAGAGAGCGCTCAGCGACAGAGAGATACCGATGACCAAGGCATATATCTGAAGCTGTAAACACATGACGGGCTGAGAGGCCTATTCAACCCTACAAATATTTGCTCTCCTATTTGAAAGTGTAATTTCAATAAGGCATTACTTTAGTTAGCAGAAAATGACCATGCGCTCTACCGCTTTGCTACAAAATGGCTCTACTAGTATACCTGAGCGACCATACTCTACTAGGCGCCTTAAAATTATTAAATGATAAATATGAATATGTGTGGCCTCGCTATCTTAGAAGATAGATGTCACAAAATTACTATTATTACTTCGCATGGCCTAGACATACAACTGCATAGGCTATATAGGACACGTACCGCCATCTATTGGCTGATTACAATTTAAATAGTGTTACGTCAATTAAAAGAAGTACTAGAATAAATTTTTCATGTATATTCATCGTTAGTATTTCATAAATATTTAAAAAAGAAGATTTTATTTGGGAGATTCTGGGCAAGCGCGACCACAGGTCTATCGCTATACTACACGAGATCTTGGTACTACTCGACACCTTAGGATCATTGTAGTCAGTAACTCGGGTATTAAATTAGCACGTAAAAATCTCGTGTGAATGTCCTAGCTACATTAAACGAACAACATTAACAAGCACCAGCAACCACGTGACGACAGCTACACGTGACGACAGCAACCACGTGACGACAGCAACCACGTGACGACAGCAACCACGTGACGACAGCAACCACGTGACGACAGCAACCACGTGACGAAAGCAACCACGTGACGACGCGTGCTTACCCGGCAGATGGCGCTCTTCAGTTTGTCTCTGACCGACGTGAAATCACAGAAGATGGTGCTGTAGATGATGATGCAACCCATCAGGATGAAGTTGTTGAGGTTAGGTGCAGATATCTTTATTATTCTATACGCAGCACGCGTGGAAGGAGGGAGACATACATTATATCAGGAATTGCACGTAGGCGATAGGAGTGGATGACATGAGACTAGATGATTGAGTGCTATACACTGCAAATGAGACTAGATGATTGAGTGCTATACACTGCAAATGTTCGCTTTCTTTTCTTAATTATGCCATCTATAAAGGCTTATTTATCACTGTAAACACGTCACATTTACTCTATTTATTCCTATATGTCATCTATGAAAGCTTGTTTATAGCTGTAAACACGTCACATTTCTTCTATTTACTGCTATATGCCTTCTATGAAAGCTTGTTTATAGCTGTAAACACCTCACATTTCCTCTATTTATTCCTATATGTCATCTATGAATGCTTGTTTATCGCTGTAAACCCCTCAGATTTCATGTATTTAATCCTATATGCCATCTATGAATGCTTATTTATAGCTGTAAACACGTCACATTTCTTCTATTTACTGCTATATGCCTTCTATGAAAGCTTGTTTATAGCTGTAAACCCCTCAGATTTCCTCTATTTCTTCCTATATGTCATCTATGAATGCTTATTTATCGCTGTAAACCCCTCAGATTTCATGTATTTAATCCTATATGTCATCTATGAAAGCTTGTTTATAGCTGTAAACACGTCACATTTCTTCTATTTACTGCTATATGCCATCTATGAAAGCTTATTTATCGCTGTAAACCCCTCAGATTTCATGTATTTAATCCTATATGTCATCTATGAAAGCTTATTTATCGCTGTAAACCCCTCAGATTTCCTCTATTTATTCCTATATGTCATCTATGAATGCTTATTTATAGCTATAAACCCCTCAGATTTCCTTTATTTACTCCTATAATTATGTCATCTATGAAAGCTTGTTTATAGCTGTAAACCACTCACATTTCTTCTATTTACTCCTATATGTCATCTATGAATGCTTATTTATAGCTGTTAACCCCTCAGATTTCTTCTATTTATTCCTATATGTCATCCATGAAAGCTTATTTATTGCTGTAAGCCTCTCAGATTTCTTCTATTTAATCCTATATGTCATCTATGAAAGCTTATTTATTGCTGTAAGCCCCTCAGATTTCATGTATTTACTTCTATATGTCATCTATGAAAGCTTGTTTATAGCTGTAAACACGTCAGATTTCCTCGCTACTCAGTTCCTATACGCCGTCAATCGCCGCCTATATTTGCTCGCTCTACGTCCGACATATTATACCCCCACCCCCATCCCTCTCACTCAGCCGATGGAAGGGATTTTACGGAAATAATATTATTATAACGAACGCGTTTGAGAAAACGCTCTGAATGAACGATAATCTGGCGAAAACTGGCGATCCGGAAAATCACTCCACGTGACAAACCGCCAGAGAAATAACTTGAGAAGCTTCTGTGTGATTTGTGTAGGAAACCCGTCTCTGCGTGGGAACACCGAACCCTCAAGTGTAACGTGTTAGTCATCGTCATTACCTTTCGTCAAAGTCCGTTCATATAGAAAAAACAACTACAGCGGAACACAAGAAACAAAGCGACCTTCCTCTATACGAACGGACTCTAGTACAGCTATCATGCGCGCCCTCTAGCGTTGTATAGTATTCTAGACCCCTCACTACCAGTACGTGGCGCCCTCTAGCGTTGTATAGTATTCTAGACCCCTCACTACCAGTACGTGGCGCCCTCTAGCGTTGTATAGTATTCTAGACCCCCTCACTAT
>NW_014578775.1:61574-62195 GCF_000485595.1 Priapulus caudatus
GTCACGCCCACACACTATAGTGTGTATAGTCACGCCCACACACTATAGTGTGTATAGTCACGCCCACACACTATAGTGTGCATTGCCACGCCCACACACTATAGTGTGTATAGCCACGCCCACACACTATAGTGTGTATAGTCACGCCCACACACCATAGTGTGTATAGACACGCCCACACACTATAGTGTGTATAGCCACGCCCACACACCATAGTGTGTATAGACACGCACACACACCATAGTGTGTATAGCCACGCCCACACACTATAGTGTGTATAGCCACGCCCACACACCATAGTGTGTATAGCCACGCCCACACNCTATAGTGTGTATAGCCACGCCCACACACTATAGTGTGTATAGCCACGCCCACACACTATAGTGTGTATAGCACGCCCACACACTATAGTGTGTATAGCCACGCCCACACACTATAGTGTGTATAGCCACGCCCACACACTATAGTGTGTATAGCCACGCCCACACACTATTCGCCTATTTGTTATATTTGTAAATAGTAATTATTAATTATTATTATATTATTTTTAATTATAAATGATTAATTATTAAATAATTTACTTTTTATCTGTAGTATAGACCTAGCAGATATCACCACACG
>NW_014578775.1:62665-63546 GCF_000485595.1 Priapulus caudatus
CTCTCTCACTCTCTCATCCTAGCTCTCTCTCTCACTCTCTCATCCTAGCTCTCTCACTCTCTCATCCTAGCTCACTCTCTCATCCTAGCTCTCTCACTCTCTCATCCTAGCTGTCTCTCTCTCTCTCATCCTAGCTCTCTCACTTTCTCATCTTAGTTCTCTCTCTCGCTCTCATCATTTGTTTCTACCTTATCTGCTATACTAGGCTAACAACGCTGCGAATCAATCGAGGGAATCCGTAAGGGAGAGATAACTGTGATCCTTTTTGTCGCCGAAAACATGACGCTACTGACGCGAGAGATATTCACGGGCGATCCGGCGCCGCAGATCAAGAACCTGAAGGTAGGCGACGCATTGATACTCTTTTTACTGTTTTTACTAGGTGTCATAAGGCATGTAAGTAAGCGTCACTGACCTATACGTATAGCAGCTCTGTAACCTATCAGGGCCGTAGCAGGACGTTCTAAAGCCAATGCAAATTGGCAATGAAATGTCACAGGCTCAAAATGTCGGCGTGCACGCGGGTGAAGTAAGCTGCCCCGACTAGAGACGAAATATCGGAGTTTCATCGAGCTAGCAGAAGTAGCGGGAGCGGATCACAGTTATCTCTCCCTTACGGATTCTCTCAAGCTAGCAGAAGTAGCGGGAGCGGATGGTTCCACTAGATCGTCGGTCGTCTGCAACACGTAGAGCACAGATACAGCTAACGATGACGTTGCGGATGACGTCAACGATGACGTCGATGATGACGCTGGGGTGATGACGTCGATAAACTCATTATACAGTATGTCGATTAGTGAAACACCTGGTATGCGCACCCTGGAAATACTCCCGCATGATTTCAGATATTTAATTTAATTAAAGTCGCACAATGCGCATCC
>NW_014578776.1:0-1008 GCF_000485595.1 Priapulus caudatus
TCTCTCTGTCTCTCTCTCTCTCTCTCTTTCTCTCTCTCTCTCTCTCTCTGTGTCTCTCTCTCTGTATATATTTATATATATCAGGAGTAGATAATAGGGACCCTATTATCTACTCCTGATATATATACTGCATGGCGTGACGTTACACAAGGAAGAGTGAGGAGTGGAATGTGATTGGTATAACGTCTGACGTCACGTTATACGGGCGAGAGAGGGAGAGGAGAGAAGAGTATCGTGCAGATGATCGGGGTCGACGTAAGACAATAACCAAAGGCGAACTCCAGAAGTACGGGCACACGATGGATCTTTATTCGAGCTCAACGCAGATGACAGCAAACGCGGAGAAGGCTCGCACAGGCGCGTGACTGATCGTGCCTAGATTCTCTGCCCCGACATGAGCGTGCGGACCCTATTTATCCTCTACCCTCGCACCTGCGCCTAGCGCACGCGTCCGGCGACATGTAGGTTACAAACACGTTGCCAATTATACCGATATTTCTCTCTCTTACGACCGGTGGGTGATTGGGGCCCGTAAAGCCATTTCGATGCGCCTGATTCGGTTATATTGCTACGACTCTAGTTTAGTAATACGGCCAGCATTTAGTGACACCGCGTCCGATGTCCTTGCAGCTGGCTAAGGTACCTGGGAGCGCCTGTGCTCGCGTATAAGCACATCTACAATATATATTTTAATTCAGGTATAATATTGCTCGCTACACTATCTACCTGTCTATCTATCTATCTATCTATCTATCTATCTATCTATCTATCTATCTATCTATCTATCTATCTATCTATCTATCTATCTATCTATCTATCTATCTATCTATCTATCGTATCTATCTATTATCTATCTGTCTATCTATCTATCTATCTATCTATCTATCTATCTATCTATCTATCTATCTATCTATCTATCTATCTATCTATCTATCTATCTATCTATCTATCTCTCCCTCTCTCTCTCTTTATCTATCTATCTATATCTATCTCTCTATCTATCTATCC
>NW_014578776.1:2276-11713 GCF_000485595.1 Priapulus caudatus
GTGTGTGTGTGTGTGTGTGTGTGTGTGTGTGTGTGTGTGTGTGTGTGTGTGTGTGTGTGTGTGTGTGTGTGTGTGTGTGTGTGTGTGTGTGTGTGTGTGCGCATGTGTGCACTGTGTGTGTGTGTTCGTGCGTGTACATGGTCTTTTATAATATGTAACAGTAAATTCTAACCGCACGTTGTATTATTATTGCCGTTTTATTTTCATTTATTATTTTTCATTTTGAGCAATTGCCTAAACACGTACACATTTTACGGACCTTTGCTAAATAGTGAGCTTTAAGACACTAAATGAGTTCTAACGCAACAGCGTGCGCACTACCATAAAATCATTTTTGATTGGGCGACTCTATACACGTCATTTCATGCGCAAGTTTCGCATTGAGTCAGCAGGGAGTACACAATACNTTACTATGCGGGTGCGGGGATGTGCGTTGCGTGCGCAGCGTGCGGGTACTGTGCGTGCGTGCTGCGTGCGAGCTGCGTGCGTAACGTGCGTTCGTGCGTGGTATGAGCGTGGTGGTAGGGTCGTGCGTACTTTCGTGCGTGCGTACGTGCGTGCGTGTAAGCGTGCGTGCTCCTGCGTGTGTTTGCGTGCGTGCGTGGTGAGTGGGCGTGGTCGGTGCGAGCGTGCGTACGTGCGAGCTGCATCGTGAGTGCCGTGGTACATGCGTGCGTGTGCGTACGTACGAGCGATGCTTGCGTGGTACGTGCGTGCGTGCGTGCATGCGTGCTGCGTGCGTGCGTAGCGTGCAGCTGGTAGTGCGTGAAATTATGGAAGCTTAACGTGTGATCTGAAGGTTTACTATATTATATAACGATACATTTATATGTTGTTTACTACGCTGATATTCTAGTTAAGCAGATGAACACTCCCCCTCAGCATCCCCATACCCACAATTAACACACACAACGACACCACACCACACACACACAACACACACTACTACCTTACTTCACCATACACACACATACACACACACCCACATACACACAACAACCCACACACACTACATAACACACACACACCATCACCACCCACACACACACCACACTACGACACACGATTACCCACAACACACCACACACACACGCCGACACACGCAAGCACGTCAGCACACCACCCACAACACAACACTACACCCACATATATCAACCACAACCAACACACTACACACAACATACAACACGTATACTCCCAACCACCACAACACACACACCACCACACCACTACCACACGCGCACACACCATTTACCAACATTATAACCCACACCACACACAACACCACACCACGCCAACCACATCAACCAACCAACCAACACATACAACACAACTACACCACACAACACACAACACACACACATACTACACAAACTCCAAAACTACAACCCGCCACCACACCCACACACACACACCACCCACCCACCACCCCCCACAAACACTACACCACAACACAACCCCAACACACACCACACAACTTACACACACACATATACCACACACACAAGCACCACACCACACGCACAACACGGATAACACACAAAAACACCACAACACACCACCAACCACCAACACCGAACACCACCGATGAACGCGAGCCGCCGCACACGCACCGTGCGAGATACAGGAGAAGATGTGATATAATAATGTTGTTAATAGAGTGTTTCTAATTCAAATGATGAACTGAGTCGCAGAGGCGAGCTTAGAGGACGTTCAATTGCAATTATTTAAGGCGATTCCGTGCGTAAAACGTTAATGATATGGTAATTGCAATTCGCATGTGTTTGTCATCGTCTCATTGTTGGATTGCCCTATGTGCCTGTGGTTCTATCGTCGGTTAATCATACTACAGTGTACCTGCGTATAACCCATTTAGTGGCGATGGCGGCATGGACAGTTTCGACTTGACTATGTTGCTATTAGTGACCCAGCGGGCATTATAACGATGAACGTCGATGAAGACATCGTACGTTTTTCACATATTATTTAATGCGCGGCGCACATTTTCGGCTTCTTTTTTAAACGCATTGACAAATTAAAAAAGGGCTTCGTTGTAACGAAAGTTAAAAAACAATTAATGAAAGAAGATTTCAACCCAATTTGCGAAAATTTGCGAGATGATATTAAGCGGCATGATATCGTTTCGTCGGCAGTGCCATGTTTTCGGCTTTAGTGTAGAACTGTGCACGCATTAGCAGTCGTATCTGCATGTTGTCAATTTTTGCTAGCGCAGCAGTTCTTAACGTGTAGGTGCTGGCTTCGCGATGGAAAATTCTTAACGGACTTTGACGGAGCGCGGATCTACTGCTGCTACTATTTCTACTATTTCTACTATTATTATTCATTACTACTGTGCTACTATATATGCTGCTGCTGCTGCTGCTGCTGCTGCTGCTTTACTATGCCTGCTGTGCGCACTCGTGTGCTGGTGGCTGTTGCCTGGCTGCTGCTCTGCTCACTTATTTATTCAGTACTAACTGCTGCTATAACTACTATGCTGCTATGCTGCTGCTGCTGGCTGCTTGCTGTGCTCGTGCTGTGCGCTGTGCTATGCTACTTGCTGCTGTGCTGCTGCTACTGTGTGCTGCTGCTGCTCTGCTATATGCTGCTGCTGGTTATGATAAGGCTGCTTATTGCTGTGCTGCTGTGTGCTGCTGCTGCTTGCTGCTGCTGCTGCTGTGTGCTGATGCCTAATATAGTACTGCTACTATGCTGTGCTTCTGCTGCGCTTATCTGCTATTACTGCTATTTGATGCTACTGGCTTTGCTTGTGTACTGCGGTACTGCTGCTTCTGCTGCTGCTGCTGTGCTACTGCCTTGCTCTACTTCTGTGTGCTACTGCTGTGCGGTGCTATGCTACTATACTACTGCTGCTGCTTGTGCTTGTGCTGCTGTCTGTACTACTTACTCGTGCTGCTTGCTTGCTTGATGTGTATTGCTGCTGCTGCTGCTGCTACTGCTACTACTTGCTGCGCTGGCTGCTGCTGCTGGCTTGCTTACTGTACTACTTCTGCTGCTGCTGTGTGTTGCTGCTGCTGCTGTGCGGACACAGTAAACTGACTGCTCGCGGGTGTACGTTGCGAGCTGCGCAAAGCGGCGGTCTTCGTAGGTATTGGTTCATGCGAGAGAAGGGAAGAGGAGGGAGAGGGAGCGATGCGAAGAGGAGAGAGAGCGACTGGAGAGAGAGAGAGGCGAGGAGAGAGAGACGAGAGGTGAGAGAGAGAGAGTAAGAGTGAGAGATAGGGGAGAGAAGAGAGATGAAAGAGGAGAGAGCGAGAGAGAGAGGCGCCCACTGGGAGAGAGGCGACAGAGGGGGAGGGGGAGAGAGAGAGAAGAGGGATGATGTAGAGGAGTTAATGGCTATGTTCACTTAATGTCTTATATTTGTATATTCGACTACTTGCCATAGAGAACATCGAGCGTTGTATACATCCTACACCGATGGTCACCATTACTCACATATCCTGTACTTATATACGTGCAACCAGAGGAGACATCTACAAGATTGCGTGCAAGCTTGCTGTTGATCCTGAGGCGCTGCGCTGCGGATGGCGCGCATTGTTGGTGGGCCACGTGGACAAATTCAGATACATGACTACTTATTATTCACCGATTAATCGCCAATGGGCAGGATATATGCGCAATATATCGACTATGGCTCGCGCATTATCGGAGCATCAATCAAGATTATGTCAACCATAAATACTTCCGTCCCGTTTTGCCCATTCGTCCCAAAATCAAGGATTATTCACCGTAATAATGCCGTCCCGTTTTGACGTCTGACGCATTGTTGGTTCGCTGTTACATGTAATGGTTTGCTACCGCTTGAATTATGCTATGGCTGGCCCGCTGAGATTTTCACGCACGTAGGCTGGTTACGCGGAGCCGGAACTGTTTCGCGGAGTGTACTTGGTGTAGCAGAGCGTGAGCCGGATCCCGTCCCATCGATTATGGCATTGTACCGGGGAGCGGAGTGTAAACGGGGACGAGTTTATTTATGAGGTGGCATGATTCTTTATTTTGGAGGAGTGAGTACAAACGGACGGAAGTTATTTTATGGTGGACTAATTCCTGTTGATTTGTGGTCACGGATTATATGCGGCATATAATCAGCTATTCGATTATATGCGGGCATTATTCCGTCGTTCCCATTGCGTCGATTATATGCGGCATTAATTGTTAGTTCTGTATTCTGTTTTTGTCCCTGTGGCCACCATACAGTTCCGCGGGCTAGTGCGCAGCGACGCAGCGGGTTTCAAGTATGAAGCCTTCGGGGAGTGGAGACGTGCGCCAAATTCGAGGCACGGCGCACGTCTCTACCGCGCTCAGCGGCATGATTGTGTTCTTCGAGATAACAATGAAGCTTTGTTCTAGATACAGACTATCGACGGGACTAATCTAAGACAATGATACGACTTTCATGTCTTGACTAGTCGTCAAAAGGGCTTGTTGTGGTCCATTATGCAAGTTCCATTGAAAGTGGCCATAAGCTTGTCAAGTGGATTGTGTTTTTCGGACCCAAGAGAATGTCTCCTCTTCTGCACAGCTCCCTGATCAATCTATGTTCAGGTCATGTACAATACAGGATGACTGAGTTGGTTGGTTTATAGGCTCTTGCGCACGTTGCTGGACGTACATCTGATGAGAAGCAGGCACTTGGAACGTCTCATAATACATCTTCACACATTTTCACTATCGACAGCTGTTGTGCAATAGGTGAACGTATTATGAAATTACGTTGTGCTACTGTGAGATGTCCCGGGATTATGACACCGTACGTTGAAGTAAATGCTCTATGCACCTTAGAATTTACGAGATTAATCATTGCAGAAACTTCGACCGCATCCTGATGTCCAAGCTTATGTAACAAACACGCGTGTTGCGAGGTGCGTGCTCCGATATCCATTCGGACGTAAGGCCAAGTACGCGCAGTCGGGCGGCGGACTTCACACACAAGCTCGTTCATTGCTAAAAAATGAGTAGCGCGGTTAGAATTTTTGGAGATTATTTATTTTAAGAAACTTCAATGTTCAATGCACGCCTCTTTCATTTCGAAGCGGTAATTCTTAATTTTCCTTCCGAGTGCGAATGGCATCGGCGGCATTTTTATTATTTACGTCTTTTATTTCCACTTCACAAGTCCGGATCACGTCACGTACACGATTTCACAGTACAGTCACAGAGCACACGTCGCACGTCAGAGTCACACGTCCGTCCCGTACAGGTCAGCAAGATCACACGTCACGTCACAGGTCACACTGGTCCACGTCCAGACGGGTCACGTCACACGTAAGGTCACATACGGCACACGTCACAGAGTCACGGTCCGAGTCACCGTCACACGTCCGTTCACACGTAACGTCCGAGTCACACTGTCCGCGCACAGAGTCACGTCAAGGTCCAGGTCACAGTCACGTCACAGAGTCAAGTTACAGGTCACACGTCCACGGTCAGAGTACCGTACACGTCCGGTACGAGTCACAGTCACACTCCCAGAGTACAGTCATCCCGTACGGTCCAGTCACAGGACACAGTACGTTACAGAGTCCAGGTCAACGTCACAGAGTCACAACGTCACCGTCGCAGGTCCCCGTCAAGTCCGAGTCCACCGTTCCACGTCACGAGTACCGTCGCTCGTACAGAGTCACCTACCGTAGAGTCAACGTAGTCCGAGTACACGTCACAGTCCAGAGTCACAGCACGTCAGTTCCAGCGGTCGCAAGTTAGGCGCGATGAGAGAGACCGACGAGGGAGGAGATAGAGGATCTTCTGCCTTCGTACGATGAGGGAGAGGAGTGAAGAGGGAGGCGGAGAAAGGGGAGTCGAGAGAGAGAGAGAGCGGGAATAGGAGAGGACAGGGAGATGAGGCCGGAATAGAGAGGAGGAAACGGAGAAAGGAGAGAGAGAGCGGCAGAGCAGAGAGAGATGAGAGGAGGCGGCGCGTTCGCGAGAGAGGGAGAGAGGGGAGGAGGGAGAGGAGGGAGGGAGAGAGAAGGGGGTGGGGGAGGGAAAGGAAGAGAGTTGAGTTTGTGACGTTAGACCTTGAGTGCTCTTTCAGGCGGTAGGGGATTACGGTACGATATTTTGCTATATATGCTACATCGCGCGTCATAATCTTTTACAGAGGTATAGCCTAAGCATTTGTTTAGTATTGATTTTATGCAATTGATCTAGTACGGCTGATTAGCCTTACTCTGTGAATATTTGAGTTTATGTACGCACGATTAGTAAACTTGCCATATATGCGCGCGGTAGTGATTTACGATGATTTAATTTCTAAATTTAGGTGCTATAGGAACATGTCTTAGCTATAGCTCTGTGATATTGGTTAGTTGGCCGTTAGTCTATATTAGCAAATATCTGATCGTACGTTATACTCCGTCGGCTGAATTGCACTCCTAGAGCCTTTTGTATTGTGTCTCCCTGCTGTTCATGCAACTGCGCGTGAACTGAGTTTATAGCGTCGGCCTCAAATGATTTATTTATGTTAGGTTGGCCGCTGTTGCGTTAGAACTATTTGTGTCCTTAAAGCTCCTAATTAGAAAAGGTTCCGGTATGTGTCGTGTTTAGGCATTGTCAAATGAATATAAATGAATAACGGCTAATATACAACGTGCGGTTAGGATTTCTTTACATATTTAGAAGGCATGTCAACCGACGCACTCCACACAGTGCCCAATGCGCCACACACCAACACAAACACCACACACCACACCACCAACCACACACGCCGAACACACCATCCCCACACACCAACACCACACAACACACCACACAACACACGCCCGCACGCGCACAGCCAGCACCACGACCCACGGGCCCGCGCCCGGCTCAAACGACTGCACAGCACACAACACCACACACACAACACACATATATATATATATTATATATATATATTTATAATTACTTATATTATGATTCTAGTTATTAGATTCATAAGGTATGACGAGCGGTGAGGAGGAGCGAAAAGAGAGGAAGGAGAGAGAGGGAGTGAGAGAGAAGCGCGGCGCTGCGAATGTTCAAAGTAGAATTCACACTAACGGACGTTCGATGATTGCTAGGTAGTGTAGTTCCCCTAGAGCATCCAGGTCTCACTCTCACGTGCATATTATAATCAGGGTAGGTATGGAGTGCCTATTATCTAAGCCTGGATAGTATATATATTTAATGTTGATGATGATACATGGCATACGTATGACTTGCCCTAGGCCGTTTGCGTTTAGTGAATGCGCTGGAGCCTGACGCTGTGGCAGTGTAGATCAGAGTTGATGTAATGGAGTACGGTTTCTGCTGTGGAGATCGTACGTGGAGCAGCGCCGTTCAGGAGTACTCGACACTCGTCGAATAATGCTCAGTCAGGTATAGGGATGATCGAACGAACAATGGTCGCGATCGACGCTGAGTCCTGCTCACTGCGTGTTCTCGTTTGTAGTTTATGTTCTTGTGTTGGTGTTGTGTGTTGTGTGTGTGGTGTGTGTGTTGATGATAATGCGTGTCACTGGTGGGTGTTTGTGTGTGTGTGTGTGGTGTGGTGCGACCAATGTTTCCGTCCCCTCTCTTTCTCTCTTTTCTTATTTTTCTCTTCTATTATCTTATTATTATTCTATCTTTTTTATCCACGAAGACGTACGCACACACGCACGCAACCACGCACGTACGCGCACCCGCATGCACGCTTACGTGAACCCGCATGCACGCACGCGCGCAACCGCATGCACGCTCACGCGCACCCGCATGCACGCTCACGCGCACCCGCATGCACGCACACGCGTGCACGCACGCATACGTACGTTTGTTTCCTTAAAGTAGTAGCCACTCTCGTAGACGTCTCTCGCCAAGCCAAAGTCAGACACCTTAGCGATCATGCCCTGACAAAGCAGCACGTTGCGAGCGGCCAGGTCTCTGTGAATGCACTGCAAACAAATGCACGGCAAACAAATGCACTGTAAATTATTGCACTGCAAATTAATGCACTGCAAATTAATGCACTGCAAATAAATGCATAATATACGCACGAATGTAATATCACGCACACTAGCCCGCTCAGCCGAGCACGCACGCACGCACGCACGCACGCACGCACGCACGCACGCACGCACGCACGCACACACACACACACACACACACACACACACACACACACGTACACGTACACACACACATACACCCCCACCCCACACACGCACACACACCTTCATATGTCCTATGTGGCGCATCCCGCTAGCGATCTGCCAGGCTATAGAAGTCATCTCCTTCTCCGTGAGCACACCCGGAGATTCCGGCCCGCGTTTCGGCACCTCGAGCCGAGCGCTTTGTCCGATGTTCTGGTACACTATGAGATCGTCTCGGTTCGGATTCCTCGACTTGAGGTACTTGAGCAGATCGCCGAGATGGGCAAATTCTAGCACGAGCATAATGTCGTGCCCTGTAATAGATGAAGCCATGCTGGTTCCTAGTATGGACTATAGAAGGCTGGTAAAATTGTCATTCGTTATATGAAAATATGAAGCTGGTAAAATTGTCATTCGTTATATGAAAATATGAAGCTGGTAAATTGTCATTCGTTATATGAAAATATGAAGCTGGTAAAATTGTCATTCATTATATAAAAATAGGAAGCTGGTAAAATTGTCATTCATTATATAAAAATAGGAAGCTCGTAAAATTGTCATTCGTTGTATGAAAATATGAAGCTGGTAAAATTGTCATTCGTTATATGAAAATAGGAAGCTGGTAAAATTGTCATTCATTATATAAAAATAGGAAGCTCGTAAAATTGTCATTCGTTGTATGAAAATATGAAGCTGGTAAATTGTCATTCGTTATATGAAAGTAGCAAGCTGGTAAAATTGTCATTCGTTATATGAAAAAAGCAAGCTGGTAAAATTGTCATTCGTTATATGAAAAAACCAAGCTGGTAAAATTGTCATTCGTTATATGAAAAAAGCAAGCTGGTAAAATTGTCATTCGTTATATGGAAAAAAGCAAGCTGGTAACGCTGTTTCCTGGCAAAGAAAGTCGGATTTTGAAAATGTTTTTTCTTCGTATAAAGAAAATAGAAGGCTTATTGGAACGTCATTACGCTGTGCGCAGTGTTAAACACCTATAAGCTTTATGTGATGCAACTCACAGAGGCTCGCGTGCAGCTACAGAATTTGCTATGATAGGAAAGTAGAAATCGCCGCAGCTAACGAAGGATATTCGGTGCACACACAGAGCACAGACGAGACAGACAGACAGACAGAGATGGAGAGAGAGAGAGAGCGAGAGAGAGAGAGAGAGAGAGAGAGAGAGAGAGAGAGAGACGAGAGAGAGAGAGAGAGAGAGAGAGAGAGAGAGAGAGAGAGAGAGAGAGAGAGAGAGAGAGAGAGAGAGAGAGAGAGAGAGAGAGAGAGAGAGAGAGAGAGAGAGAGAGAGTAGAGAGAGAGAGAGAG
>NW_014578776.1:17523-23353 GCF_000485595.1 Priapulus caudatus
CTCTCTCATCTCTATTACTCTCTCTCTCTCTGTCTGCTCTCATCTCTCTCTCTCTCTAACTCGTGCTCTCTTCTAACTCTGCTCTCTCTGTCCTTTCTTCTTCTTCTGCTACGTCTTCTCTTCTCTCTCTCCTCTTCCTCCTCTGCTCTCTAAGACTCTTCTCTTCTCTCTCTTGCTCTCTCCTTCTCTCTTCTCTTCTTTCTCTTCGTCTCTCTCATCTCCTTTCTTCTCTCTCCTGCGCTCATATATCTTCTTCGTTTACTCTACCCACCTCTCTAAGTCTACGCTCTCACTCTATCTCCTTCCTCTCTCTCTCTCCCGCTCTCTCCCTCCTCTCTCTCTCCCCCCACTCTCCATCCACCTATCTTTCTCTCGTGCCTCTTCTCACTCTCTCTTTACTCTTTTTTCCTGTTCTTCCCCGCTCTCTCTTCTCTCTCTCTCCGTTTCCTCCACGCCCACGCCACCTATTCTCTCTCTCTCACCGCTCTCTCTTCTCCCCACTCTCCACCGCACTTTTCTATCTTCTGTCTCCTATATCTCGCTCCTCCGTCTCCTCGTCTCTATCTCTCTCTCTCTCCTGCTCGTATCTCTCTCTCTTTCTTTCTCTCTCTCTTTCTCTCCCTCCTCTCTCTCTCGCCCCCTCTCCTCATCCCTATTACGCATGTCGGCCATTACACAGGGTCAGCGACGCACGAGAGACAGGTAAATGAGCGCGCGCCGACGTTTACCGTTCTTTGTCGGCAGCGGCGTCGTCGCATTACCGTCCTCCCCCGACGACAGCCGACACGGCGACGCGCCGACGTCCGCCTCGCCGTAGACGCACGTGCAGTTGTCGTCGCTGACGGAACCGACGTCGCTGGCCGTGAGCGGGGGGCAGGGCAGGCAAGCCGACGCCCCATGCACGTACTTGTACGTGTTTGCTGGACACGCTGCAAGCACACGCGGGGGCGGGAGAGAAGGTGTCGAAGCGTCACGCATATATGTTATCAAGAGCGTACATACATGCATATTATCAGATGCAATGCACGCACATTATCATGTATACAGTACATGCATGTTATAACATACGTATAATACACATATATTATAGCTTATGTAATGTACATATATCATAACATATGTAATACACATGCACTATGACTTATGTAATGCACATATATCATAACGTACGTAATACACATGCATAATCATGAAACATATAATTATCATAACATACGCAATACGAGTGTTATAACACGCGTAAATAATACACGAATGCAAAAGCACATCACTTTCAATTTGTTTCCCCCTGATAGTAACGTTGGATTTTTAAGCTCATTTTTGAGTAGGCAGGGGCGTTGCTAAAACGCTGATTCGCTGTGGAATACAAATGGGATTTTTTTGGTCGCGCATCGGAGAAATCCGGTTATCGCTCCGCTGATTAAATGAACTTATCCATCGACACTGCCTTGACGGGCGACAACGATCGTAGCAGTGAGATGATGGGATCATAGAAAGAAATGATGACGAATGATTCAAGGTCCGGCTCCGATATAACGAAGAACGACGACAAATCGGCTTTAATTTAGCAAGATAATGACGATGGCGATAGATCAGCGGTGGCAGGGCTCTGCAGCGTTCGAATGCAAACATATACAGACTGTTTAAGTACACCAATCGATCGTAATCGGGCGACGCCCTTTATCGCCTTTATCGCCCGATAGTCGCCGGCGAATGAGTCGGACGACTGAGAGTGGACACACTAGGCGAATATCAGCGCGATTCATCGGCGATTTTTCTCCCGCTGCAACACTAAAACACTCGCGCCACCTAGATTGATAGTCACATGATTGAAAATGGCACCGTTTGATTGGCTGATGAATTGTACAATCGGGCGACTCATTCGCCGACCCGGACGCGAATTTGCGATTCCCAAACCGTATAGCTATGGAAGAAAAATTGAGCAACGCGATTGGCTAGAAAATGTTTAGGACACGCCCACTATCGCACGCACACCAGCGGCATCGCGCATTTTGCACAGGGGCTTATTTATTTTATTTGTTATTATTTTTGGCTAATTTTGACCTTTTATGTTAAGATTTATTGGTTTGAAGGGTTGGTTTAGGGTATGGCGTTAACTGATTTCTAGTCTTTACCTGTTAGTATCTGGTCGCCAGTGGGGCTCAACGCTAGACTGTTATGTTTAGTGATCGTCGAGTTACCGCGTTATCGACACGGGCCCACTATGGTATATTTTTATTTCCTCTTGCGTGTTATGTATTTTCTTTGTATTTTTATTTGTTCTCGCTTATAATTTGTTCCTGTAACTTTTGTTTATGTTCTTGAATTAATTATATTTCTTTATATATATTTAGTTATAATTTACATATATTAGCTTCTCTGTTGGTCTAATGTTATAGCAACCGCTCATAATTCACTCCGCGAATGCATTTAATACCAGCTCACACAACAAGCTGAGGTTAGGTTATAACCGGCAGCACCGTGCAACCACAAACAAATTATACCTCACCACACCAGCGGCATGGAGACGGAATTTAATGCCCGGACACCCAAAACAACTGGATAACAAATATATTTCCACCGCCACGCGCAATGTAGATACAACACGGAGATGCTCGCGAACTCTGCTGTTAGTAGTACGGAGTCAACTTTCAACGAATTAACAGCTTAGACACACACCTTAGGCTGCATCACACATTAGTTGGCCTTAGCGGCTTCGGCGAAGAACAAAAATACACATGTAGTGCCACAACGTTGTTTTTAAAAAGCTTCTAAACAGTTATGTTCTACCACTGACCAACACACACACATTAGCGTTCAATCACTGGCGTTAGCGTTCGGGGTAGCTTTGCCAAACATAATATTACTTAGATACACACTATTAAAGGTCCGACAGCATGGCCCGGGGCACGGCAGATGGCGGCCATGTCAAATTACACACTTAGCTAAAGTGTATTTTTACACAGCTGTTAAATTATTTATTTACAGGAAACGAATTCAAACCAGCATACGTCATACGTTACCATACGTTCATGCCACTACAGGACAACCACGTGCCTGAGGGGAGGAGGGCGTTAAACCATCTCCACTAATACTCACCATTGCGTCATACTTACCTATTTCCCACTCCACAAACATTGAACCACAGACAAATATTCTACCTCTACTATCACTGGTAAGTCAGCAGTGCATATGGCTGAGAAATCATAGTTGGGAGAGGCCGTTTCACGAGCTCCGTTGACGATAGGGACGGGCTATAAAAGAGCTGTACTGGAAGAAACAGGCGCTCTCGTGTTACTCACCCTTCTTGTGTTGATGAAGTGATCTATATGTGTTATCGTTGAAACCCGTATTCAACCCTGCTTCTGTAGTGAATTTCTAGAAATAAAACCTCTAGTCTACCCTGTTTGATTTCTGTACTGATTTTGTAGTATTCACATAGCTGAAACGTGACAGTTTGTAATTCCACATCAGTATCTTACTCTTCAATTTCATTATCACATTCGTAACGGTTTTAGTCAGCAATTACACAGGCGCACATTACATACTAGCACGCCAGCTATTAAGCGGCACGAGGTCGTCTGGCCCAGCAGATTTAATACCAGGACTACATTTAATAATTGCTTGTCCTAAAAATTTTTCTAGCTCAATTCACGTCTTACTCAATTTTTTTTCCAAGCTTGATACGGGGTTGGGAATCGCATAATTCTTGCGACACCGGAAAACAGGCAAATAGCTCGATTGTAGTAGCGCGACATGAAATCAAATCGCTCCTGATATATCAAAACGTTTTTGAATCGAATGCGATCGATCGGGCAACTAAATTCGTGGCAACTAAATCGGGCAGACTAAAGGCGGCGGCGACTGGCTGGACACAGGCGATTTTCACGGGCGATTTGTAGTCGCCCGACTGGGGTCGCCCCATAAAACGCATAGTGGTGTCCGGTCCTTATAGAAATGTAAACACTCCAAATGTATTGCTGTTTGTTGGGAGGAGCATAGGCCAATTTATACTGTATCTGAGTGTACTCATGTAGATAAGTTATAGCACTTTATTTGCGGGCGTGGAGCTTCGTTCACACGAGACTCGTTTTTTTATGAAATACCGGTAATTTGCCGAAATACGAATGCTGAGACAAATACGCGGCCGAGCGTTCACACGCTAATCCGCGAGCTCCAGAAATACGATATTTGCGAGCTGCGGACCTGCTTTAGTAACAATCAAGCAAACAATTGGCGAAATAAACAATGCAATGGGCACCAAATGCCGATTAATACGTAGGACTGGTCGCGCTCGACGTTACACTCGACTTACCATGGAACTTGTAGAGCGCTCGGTCCACGGACAGTCTTTATAAAATCGCGGCTTCATTAAAAGGGGGATTTATTAGGGATTTATAATTTTCCTATTCACAATTAGGCGCGTTCACACACAAGAAAAACCGCGCTGCTCAGCCCGCTAATATCGGAGATAATAGTGAGCTAATTGTGTCGTTGTTCACACAGGCGAATATCTCGCTAATCGCAGCGGTGCAAATATCACGCCGTGGTGCAAATAAGTGAGCTGATTCCAAATTAGCGCAGTCGGAAGTGGTCTTAGGGGCGGGCTATTTGGAGCGCGATTTAGTGAGCTAATTGCGTTCACACTTGTAAAAAGCTCAGTTTTTCTAGCGAGCTACAAAAACCGGGTTTTGCAGCCCGCTAATTCGCGCCAGTGTGAACGCACCTAATGCCTATATATAGCGCGGCGAACACATATATATGTAGTGTGAGGGTTAGTGTTGGCGGTGTTGGAGTGAGGGTTACCGTTAGGCTTAACGTTTTGAATGTCATCGTCAACGTTATCACGTGACCTCCCTCCACGCCCGGGGGATAGCAACACCCGGATCTTACCGACACACGTTGCACGGCCATCTTGTGGCGCTAGCGTCGCACCGGGGAAACACAGGCAGGCTCCGAATGCGGGGAAGGGCGTCCACGACAACGACCGACACTTGCGACAGAGGTTGTTACCGATGTCGGCCTTTCCGAAGCCAGCGAGGCACGCTGCAAAATACAGCTGTAGGTGTTACGATAATCTAACGTTTACACTAGTATTACTAGCAATATACTAATTATACTAGCTAGTAATATATACTAGCATAGCGGAGGCGTGGGACTGCCTGCATGTACATTCTACATGTACATTCTACATGTACATGCCAACTGTACATTGTACATATACATGCTACATGTACATTCTACATGTACATTCTACATGTACATTCTACATGTACATGCTACATGTACATTCTACATGTACATTCTACATGTACATTCTACATGTACATGCTACATGTACGTACTACATGTACATTCTACACGCACATTCTACATGTACATTCTACATGTACATTCTACATGTACATGCTACATGTACATTCTACACGCACATTCTACATGTACATTCTGCATGTACATTCTACATGTACATGCTACATGTACATTCTACATGTACATTCTACATGTACATTCTACATGTACATTCTACATGTACATGCTACATGTACATTCTACATGTACATTCTACACGTACATTCTACACGTACATTCTACATGTACATTCTACACGTACATTCTACATGTACATTCTACATGTACATTCTACATGTACATGCTACATGTACATTCTACACGCACATTCTACACGTACATTCTACATGTACATTCTACATGTACGTTCTACATGTACATTCTACATGTACATTCTACACGTACATGCTACACGTACGTACTACACGTACATTCTACACGTACATTCTACATGTACATGCTACATGTACATTCTACA
>NW_014578776.1:23363-26123 GCF_000485595.1 Priapulus caudatus
GAGAGTCAGGGAGAGAGAGAGAGAGAGAGAGAGAGAGAGAGTGGGAGGAGAAGGCGGAGGGAGGAATCAGGATCGCCTGATGCATTTTTAGTTCGACCGAATGCGAATAGTTTGAAATGCAGCCGCGATGAGACCAAGATGCGACGCACAGCATTTATTCCTTGCATTTATTGAATAATTCATAGCGTACAAGCGCATTATATTGCATGATCGTGTAATACATCATATTTTCATGCGATCATGACAATTACGTGTGTCTACGGGGGTTAGACTACGGGTCTGCTGAGTAATAACCATAAAAATATATAGAGACAGCCTATAATATCTACCTATATTATTTCTATGTGAATAACACTGAACCAGTCGATAGAGATTTTCCAGACAACGCTTGTAGATGTATGTAATGCTTTTCAGGCATCTAATTAAGTAAGGTATCTACCATTCATGATCATAGAAATAATACACTAGTTAGGTTAAAAGATTAGGTTCCCGAGGCTTAGTTAGGTCTCCGAGACAGTGCATGACCAATACGGGTTCTACCGACTTTATAGTTACCCGTGTATCCGGCAGATTAGATGGCCGTACAACCATTTTATCTACCAATTTTACCTACTTTTATTATTTATTTTTGTTTAGGAATAACGATGTACTAGTTTCAGAAATAATAATACATAAATCAAACATGATTCATTAGCTAAAATTTGGCACCCGTCTGTAAGAGTGAAATTGCCATTGTCATTCACGTAATTGCCGGATGCGGAATTTATTATATTATATATACATACATATATATATATATATATATATATATATCTATATATATAAATTATATGGTAAACCTCATTAGTTAAGAAGGGTTGTGTAAGGTGTTTACGGGTGAAGATGGCGCGAGGCGTGAAATATAACGTTCGCGTTAAAAATCTTTATTATCTTTTACGATCTTTTATTTTTACGATGCGTAATTGCCTCGTCATGCGTGTTCTAAGTTCTATCGCATTATTTTCTCGTCAGACTAGTCGCGCCCATGATCAAATCACGGCCACACCACCCTCCTGCGAAAAATCCGCTTATTTTTTTGCAAGTCCTGGAAACACTAATCTCTATATTATACTATAACTTATTATATAGTTAGTATATAGACTTAGTATATGACTTCCGTCCGGAGATGTAGATCTTGATATTCTAACTTAATATATCGTTATTATATAGTTATGTACTTAGTGTAAAGTATATACTTTGTATATAGTTAGTAAAATATAGAGGTCGGTGCCCCGCGCAAACCAATGGACTTATTTTGCGCAAGGTGATCACCAGGGGGCAGTGCGGAACGAAGCTTTGCAAGACCCCGAGATCCCGAATAGCAAAGCGTGCAAATTTGATTTCTGCCTCGGTTATAGGATCCGCACACGATACTGGTGCCGTTAAGTGGCGTAACAACCGCGAACAAATATGATAGGCTTTTATTTATTGGCGATAGGTCACCGTGGCCAGAAGGTCATTTTAGAAGCCATTGTCATCGGGAATAGCATCACTATGCAGAAGATGTATGACTGCAATTTCCTTTCTAGATTACCCTGACGAGTTACTGATTTTTCTCCCCTCGACAGACCCATAAGTCTCTTCTTATTCCCCTTCTCCGCACCATACTTTTCCGCCACCTATACGGTGGCGCTGTTTCAAAACACGACGGAACTGGATTAAGCACAGGAACTAACAGTAAACAGCACATCAAAGACTCTATCGCACGGACAAGACCAACTACAGCTTGTTACTGCCGCTAATGCAGTATTATTTATCTCTGCTGCTATATGGCTTCGTCCATGCTTCGCCGCATGACTATGCGAGGGAAGTGTGCCCGCGCGGGAGAGGGAGAAACCTTCTATACAATAGACCCCGAGGCGGCAAAAATATAGACACGAAAGTTTTAGCTGACCACTCTCAACTGACAAACTCGAATTACCATAATTTGACTGAAATGGACCGTTTATCGAACGCGCGTGAAAGCACGAGCAACGTGCGCGGCCATATTAAAATAGGAGCAATGGCGGCATCATCATAGTAAGCGGGGCACTCAGCATACTAATAAAGTATATACTCGCTGAAAGCACTCATACTCAGCTGCTTATGCGCGTGCAGGAGCGAAGGACGACGGTGGAGGGGGGGGGGTACGGGTGAAAATACTGCTATTGTTACACCGACGTGCCGACGACCGCTGCCGCGACTGTGGTGGCCCATGCACATCGCTATTATATCCCCCAGCTATCACATCCCCCAGCTATCACATCCCCCAGCTATCATATCCCCCAACTATCATATCCCCCAGCTATCACATCCCCCAGCTATCATATCTCCCAGCTATCATATCCCCCCAGCTATCATATCCCCCAGCTATCATATCCCCCCAGCTATCATATCCGCCCACGTCTATCAACATTTGTACGCACGTGCCCTACCGAAAGGCAAGAGCGGTTACTCACACACTACACTTTCTTCAGCGGTGCCTGGCAGCAAGAGCCCCCGAATAGCGGCTGCTGCCCTATTTGAAACGGCGTCCCCTCCTCTCCAACCTCTCGTTATAGCTCCCTTTTATGACCAACCGCCACTACTAATACGGTGGGTGAGTATACAAGCTGACTACATTACACTACCGGAATAATGGTGGAGTAAATAAGCGTTTCCGCACGCGCTGGCTCGACTCCAATGGGTCCGACAGTTCTGCCCTGATGTCATATATCATCTGGATGCAACAGTGTTCAGGCG
>NW_014578776.1:26494-28004 GCF_000485595.1 Priapulus caudatus
TATATAGCCACATAGAATATAGCTATATATTTGTCACATAGTTGCGCTTTCATTGACTTACAGCAGGAGACGTTTGCGAGAGGCACTTGGAAGAGCGTCATGTTGTGAAAGACGGCGGGTCGCTCGCAGGCGGGGTTGTATCGCGCAGACCTCCCCATCGCAGCGGATGAGACGTGCCGAAGCCAACGCATCAGCCAAATGAGATCTCGCTCGCACGTGTACGGATTACGATGAAGTTGGCTGTCGAAGAGACGTCGGTGGTGAGGAGGAGGAGGAGGAGGAGGAGGCGGAGGAGGAGGAGGAGGAGGATGAGGAAGGGGAGGAGGAGGAGGAGAAAGAGAGACATTTATAGCGTGGAGGAGGAGGAGGAGGAGGAGGAGGAGGAGACGGGGGAGAGAAGGGATGAAAGTGAAGAAACGAAAATATAGACTATTAGCCAGAATCTTATTTAGTGAATACGTGAGTGAGTATTGTGAGTACTCATGAAATGCGTGGTGAAACTCTATATAGTTTTCCGACAATTTTCACTCGTCCCCTCCGAAGAGAGCATGACGTAATACTGGTTAAATAAATCGAGTGCGCCGTGTAATTCTCTCCGCGTGTCTCTATTGCACGCGATCTATGAGCGATGTGAGAATTTTCACCAAGCTGAACGTGTAAACGATTTTGTGCACTATATCAATATATTAACATGAGTAACAATGTACAATGTAAAAATCACTCTATTAACTATAACTATTTAGTACTAGTAACTATAAGTACCGTGAAAGTGAAATATATTAACGTACTGTAACACACTATAAGTACCATAAAAAACACTATATTAACATATTGTAAGTAAGCATGAGTTTCATAATACAGATGAGATATTATCTTAATATTATCTTATATATTATCTTATTTATTATAATCTATATTGTGACACTCCCGAAGATTCTATAAATATCGTTAAAGCACGTCGGTAACGTAGTAGAGTAATCACGCTAAGTGACACATAGGATCAGTGTTGCCATAATTATAAATCAAAACACAGCACACCACGATGCTAATTAAAAATCCCGCTAATGAAAACGCGATTGTACGTCGTTGTTCGTCGCTAATCCGCGCAAGCACGAGAGGCTATTGTGAACAATTAACGAACCGTATTGATTAACTTTCTAGCTTGACGATAAAGTAGCGCGTCTTTTTGGTTTTAGCTCTGGGCTATCACAGTATGTGTTGTAAGTGAGCTTTTTACGTGCATAGACAACGAAAACGCGTTCCCTTAGCGCGCGGAGTGCGTAAAATGAGAGAGTACAATTGGATAGCTTGTCTCACCTACTTATGTTAGTATTAGACTTATTTTGAGAGAGAGAGAGAGAGCGAGAGATAAAGAGAGAAAGAGAGCGAGTAAGAGACAAAAAGAGAGAGAGAGAGTGAGTAAGTGAGAGAGAGAGAGAAAGAGAGAGAGAGACAGAGAGAGAGAGAGAGAGAGAGAGAGAGAGAGAGAAGAAGACGAAGAAAGGAAGAA
>NW_014578776.1:30192-31664 GCF_000485595.1 Priapulus caudatus
CCCTCCTCACATCCCCCTCCCCCTCATCCTCCCCTCCCCTCCCCCTTCTCCCTTCCTCTCTTCTTCCCCTCTTCCCCTCCTCCCCTCCTCCCATCCCCCTCTTCCCCTCCTCCCCTAATCCCCTCCTTCCCTCCTCCCCTCCGACACCAGCAGCGGTGGCACACTTACACGAACTTTGTATTCATGAAGGCACCGAGCAGCTCGGATGGCAACGTCGTTAGTCGGTTACCGTCCAGCGACCTGTGGAGATATATAGACAATATATGTGGAGATATATAGACAATATATGTGGAGATATATAGACAATATATGTGGAGATATATAGACAATATATGTGGATATATATCTATCGTGCATCGTATATTGTATTATCATACATCCTATATCGTATATGGTATATTATGTATCGTATATTGTATATCATACTCTACTCTGGCTATCATTCGTAATTTTCCATGATAGTCACTAGGACGCAATCATCTCCCGTCTAATTAGAAAGCTCTTCATTAAGTCGTGATTAATTAGGTGTGAAGATACGCTTCGCGTATGACCAGCACGGGCAATTAACGTACTGTGTAGTGATGTACACTAATCCCGCAGTTGATTTATCGTGGCGCTAACTCTATTCCCTTATAGCTCTACGATATAATTCTGCCAGCACCCAGGCGACACATTCGGCAGTAGTGAAGAAGAAGAAGAAGAAGAAGAAGAAGAAGAAGAAGCAGTTGTCGTAGAACGGTCGTTGTCGCGCGCGCACGACAGCGCATGCGTCAACCTCGACCGAACAACGTCATTGCATGGCCATACGTAAATTCAATAACTATTATTGACGCCATTTTTAACAGAAATTAGATGCATGAAGCGATTAGCGGTTAAAGGCGCAACTGTATAAGGCGAACTTTTGCTGGAAACACTAGCCGACGCGATGAAAAAATACAAAAACGAAGAATTGGCGTCATGTATGGCCACAGTCGCGTGTGCGCGTGTACGCGATAGACGGCGTTGCATTCGCCTCAATTCCGGTTCCGAGTTCCGCCGCTAGATTGTCACCGGATGCTCACAGCTCTTCCAGACGAAGAAGTGCACTCAAGCCTGTCGAGTCCACAGTGTGAATGAGGTTGTTACTCAGATAGCTGAGGAAAGAGAGGAAGAGTGAGTGAGTGAGTGAGAGAGAGAGAGAGGTGAAAAGAGAGAAACAGAGTGAGTGAGGGAGAGAAAGAGAGAGGGGGAGAGTGTGAGAGAGAGAGAGAGGTGAAAAGAGAGAAACAGAGTGAGTGAGGGAGAGAAAGAGAGAGGGGGAGAGTGTGAGAGAGAGAGAGAGGTGAAAAGAGAGAAACAGAGTGAGTGAGGGAGAGAAAGAGAGAGGGGGAGAGTGAGAGAGAGAGAGAGAGGTGAAAAGAGAGAAACAGAGTGAGTGAGGGAGAGAAAGAGAGAGGGGGAGAGTGAGAGAGAGAGAGAGAGGTGAAAAGAGA
>NW_014578776.1:32429-35824 GCF_000485595.1 Priapulus caudatus
TCTCTCTCTCTCTCTCTCTCTCTCTCTCTCTCTCTCTCTCTCGCTCTCTTTCCACTCCTCCCTCTCTCGGTATATTTCATCCTCGTTTTTCCACCCATACTTTCTTTCTTAAAGTCTCCATTCTCACACTAGCTCTAGACCTCTTCTCGCAATTAGGAATTGCGTTAGAAAGAATTCGTGCACTGATTAAATGAACTCTCTCCCTCTCTCCCTTTCTCTCTCTATCTCTCTCTCTCTCTCTCTCCATCTCTCTTGCTCCCTTGCTCTCTCCCGGTTTCTCTCTCTCTTATCTCTTCTCTCTCTCTCTCTCTCTCTCTCTCTCTGTGCCTCCGTTTCTCTCTCTTCCCCCTTCTTTCTCGCTCTATGTATATACATATTTATAAACACACTAATATAACGAAATTGATGAATTATCTAAATTATAATCTAAATACTCACAGTCGTTGCAATCCCGTCATTGCAGAAACTGTCGCTGGAACGATCTCAATGCGATTGCGATCTAGTGATCTGCAATGTAGAAACGGCCGCTCGGACGATATATGCTCTCGTAGAATATAGAAACATATCTTAATTTGGATGCACTCAAAAGATGAACAAAAACAGTCGGCAACAGCTTAGCATTCTACCTTGTAGGATGTGTAGAGTACGCGAATTACCCCGAGGGAGAAAGGTACGCAAAGTGAGCTAGCCGCAGAGTGGGAAAGTAAACGTGAGTGAACAAAGGTAAACTAATGATCACACAATGCGACGATAAAAGTTTTTGCAGCGACAGAACATGATTTTGTAAAGATACGAGAAAATTTGCTTAGCGCGATAACCATATATTTTCTTTCAGTTAGACCATTGACAGAAACCATTTTTGTTTCGTAAAGATATGAGGAAATTTACGAGAATATGCTTATGCGCGTAACCTCACGATATGCGTATACGTCACCTACTATATGCACACGTTATATGCGTACGTGGCCCGACCTACACACACGTAATTAATATGCGTGTATGTAGCCTGATCCGGTCAGGCTCTACGACTGCTTCACGTAATGAGAGGCTATAATGTAATATATACGTAAATACGATACGTATAAATAAATATACGTACACGTATACGTATAATATTATGCGTAAAGTATATATAGCTTCTGGCAGCAGAAGGTTTACAGCCAGAGCGATATTCGCCATGTTATTAACGCTAATGCTATGACTAATATTACTTCCGACACCGAGTCCCCTGAGGGCCTTTAATGTGAGAAGCTTGCTTTGTTGGCCGCGCCGTGGCGCTGCTGTTGTTATCATCACACGTATACCCGCGGGCGGCGTCATTTTTTTTCCTAGGTCAATCAAGAACATAGGGCTCTAGTGAGCGCTGCTATTGGTTGAGCTTGTTTCGTCGCTCACGCACACGCACGAACGCACGCACGCACGCACACGCACAGGCACAGGCACATGCACACGCACACGCAGTGACACACTCGGACGCACACGCACACACAAACACGCACGCACACGCACACGCACACGCACTCACATGCACACGTACACACAGTGACACACTCACGCACACGCACACGCACACGCACACGCACACGCACACACGGTGACACACGCACACGGCACACGCACTCGCCACACAGTGACACACTCACAACGCACATTGCACGCCACACGCACACGCATACGCACACGCACACGCAACGCGTAAGCACAGCAACCGCGTTAGTATTTTTGGTGTTTGAAATGTGTTAGGACAACTTGGGGAAATTCGCCATCATAGCGGCTGAAAATCGTTTCTGAGCGCGAGAGCATAGAGCATGAATCGTGTAGTTATTAACTGAAACTTAAATGTATGTTTGTGTAAGCGAATAAAGCAGTGTGGCGTATTTTGTTATTAATTTCTGTTTGATGCTTATTCAGGCCTGCCTCGCATGGACGCGCTTCGACCTGTTGTTCCACCCCTACTACTCAACAGCGTCCTGTAGGCTCCGTAAACTCGATAGCGTCGGTGGGTATCTCGGCTAACCTATTGTCGTCAATTGCCGCTGCATAAGAAACGAGGGCCAGATAAAACATGCAGTATAGCTCCAGCATTATAGGCTCTTCAGCCCACAGGCACTCCGTATACGTGGTCGCAGGCCACTTAGAGCTAGTATCAGTATCACGCGCGTATAGGGACTGTACTACACACGCGTAATATCGGCAGAAGGTGCGTTGGTCGTAAATGCACGTATAATATGTACCGCAGGCTAACTATGTCTGATATGGTTTAGGTTTAGGTTACGGGTGTTAGGGCTAGCGTCAGTGATTATGGCGTTGGGTAGTGGTTAGGGATTAGGCGTAGGCACATGACTCCGCCGACACGCTCGGGTCCTACATATACGACAACGACCCCTTCAGCGTAATTATGTTCGTATATAGCCCGACCAGGCTCTACGACTGTTTATCACGTAGAGCGAAGCGCCAGAGGTGACTTGTGCTACCTGTGTGCTAGCCCGACCTGGCTCTACGACTGTTTCACGTAGCAGGAAGCGAGAAGGTGACTTGTGGCTACCTGTGTGCTAGCCCGGTCTGGGTCTACAATTGTTCCACGGAGCGAGAAGCGATAAAGTAACTTCTAGCAGAAGCGAGATAGTAACTTCTGGCTAGTGCGTATAATGCTTACTACGGTATACTATGATATACGGTACGGTACGTATATGTTAGTAGTACACACGTGCCAAACTCCTTACGGGTGCTACGATGCGCACATCCGGGGCGCAGCGGGATATATATAGACCTGCCGATGAAAGAGGTAGAGCTAACGAGAATGGGACCGTGCGCACACGCGTCCACTTTCCCTCATTCGTACACAGGTAAAAGTCGCACGCGTGGTAAGGAGACAAAGAAAACGCACTGAAAAAATATAACGAGATCAGAAATAGATTTTGCATGTGCAGAGAAGTTTTTTGGGGAGGGGAGGGAGGGGAGGCGGGAGGTCGAAGTAATCTGTCAGTCGGCGTGCATTTTGACGACGTTGGTAGAGTTGCGTCTCATTAGTAGACAAACACGACACAAGCGCGCACACACACATACACACACACACACACACCACACACACACACACACAAACGACCCACAAACACACACCACCACACACACACCCACACACACAACACACACACACACACGACAGCACACACACACACACACACACACATCACGCACACACACACGCATGCACACTCACACACAAACACAGCACACACACACCACGCACACACGCACACAGCGCACACACGCACACACACGGCACACACACACACACCCACACACAAGCACACACACACACAACACACACACACACACACACAAACACACACAACGACACACCACGATTCAGCACACCACGCACACAGCACGCA
>NW_014578776.1:35834-40549 GCF_000485595.1 Priapulus caudatus
AAAGAGGTAGAGCTAACGAGAATGGGACCGTGCGCACACGCGTCCACTTTCCCTCATTCGTACACAGGTAAAAGTCGCACGCGTGGTAAGGAGACAAAGAAAACGCACTGAAAAAATATAACGAGATCAGAAATAGATTTTGCATGTGCAGAGAAGTTTTTTGAGGGGAGGGGAGGGGAGGGGAGGCGGGAGGTCGAAGAATTGTCAGTCGGCGTGCATTTTGACGACGTTGGTAGAGTTGCGTCTCATTAGTAGACAAACACACACAAGCGCGCACACACACATACACACACACACACATGCACGCACGCACGCACGCACGCACAAGCGCGCGCACGCACGCACAAACGCACACACGCACGCACACACGCACCACGCACAAGCGCACACACGCACAAGCGCACATACACACACACGCGGGTGCGCACACATACACAAACACACACGCGCGTACCATCGCACGCACAGATACACACGCACGCACGCACGCACGCCAGCGCGCGCACACACATACACGCACGCCAGCCCGCACACACATGCACGCACGCCAGCGCGCACACACATGCACGCACGCCAGCCCGCACACACATGCACGCACGCCAGCCCGCACACACATGCACGCACGCCAGCGCGCACACACATGCACGCACGCCAGCCCACACACACATGCACGCACGCCAGCCCGCACACACATGCACGCACGCCAGCCCACACACACATGCACGCACGCCAGCCCGCACACACATGCACGCACGCCAGCGCGCACACACATGCACGCACGCCAGCGCGCACACACATGCACGCACGCCAGCGCGCACACACATGCACGCACGCCAGCGCGCACACACATGCACGCACGCCAGCATGAAAACATCATGCAATTCGCACGAACGAAAAGAAACCCGTGCCGGCTTTGCTTTACGCCAGCTGAATAAGAATTCAGACCATTTTTCAAACCTTTTAGCAAATGCGGTTAGCCAACGCAGGTATAATACTTCTAATTGCTTTCGAAGGAATGGGCATTTCCTCCCTTCCCGCCAAAACTTACAAGCTTTCTAGACGTCGCAATGGGATGAAGATATCACTGCGCAGAGCCTCAGTTGTAAGAAGATTGCGTGCGATGTTGCTGAAACAGCGAACACGAAGCTTAGTGTAAGCTGTGGATTATTTAACAAACCATTAGCATCTCTAGATTGTCTGTAGCTTTGAGTAGTAACGCAGTAGTACCGCTGCGAACAACGCTTAGCTATTGCAGTTCTTGCAACACTCACAGTTCGATCAGGTTTTCGAGATAAGCAAACGGTCGTCCTTGAAACGACGATAACATATTGCCGGACATATCCCTGCAAGTAGAAAAAATGCATCGAATTAAATATAAAACGTAATACCAGGGGGTAGATAGCCCTAGTGACAATTTTCATTTCGATTTGTCAGTATCTACCCCTGGTAATACTAAACGCATACTATGCGATGGTGATATGAACAACACGGCAGAATAACACTGGTCACGAACCACACGCGCTAACGAATCACGCACATGTACGCACACGTCTGCGCCAACGTTTCCTATCTAATCACACGCGTATGAAGGCAGTGCACGCGCGCACACACGCGCCAGGGCGTACGCGCGCAAATACACGCAAACCGCGCACAACTGCACGGGCGTATATATAACCGCCCGGGAAGCAAAATTACTTTCCACACTTGAGTTCCGGACCACAGCCAATCAGCGCACTCCATTCACTCGACTTCCTCGAAGCAACAATGTAAAATGAATACCGCCTATACCTCCATAACCCTAACCCTAACCCTAACACGTACCCGAACCCTAACACTAACTATAATCCAACCATATATATACGAACCATTTATTACAAAACACTATCTATGGTGGGTCCGGAACTCAAGTGGGAAAAAAATTTCGCGCCCGGGAAGTAGCACACGACGCCGCACACACCGCAATGTCAAATAACGGTTTTATTCTTGCAGATTAATTTTCTACGAGTAAAATGTTCTAGGTGCGCGGATGCTGAATTCCGTATAGCACACTGACACGTGTGATATAATTGATCGTGTAATTATAGTAGTATCATACTACATACATACTACATACTAGATACTACATACTACATACTAGTTAGATGGTTGTTGCTGGCTATAGAATGAGCACAAGCACAAGGTCCTGTAGCATATCCACCTTACGACCATTCAATCGATCACCTACTTACTCAGTCGATTGATCGATTTATTTATTTATTTATTTATTGATCAATCAATATATCAATCAATCAATTAATTAATCAATCAGTCAATCAGTCAGTCAGTCAGTCAGTCAATTAGTAAATCAATCAATCAATCAATCAATCAATCATATATCATATTACAGACTATTCTGTAGATTAAGTTGACTTACAAGTACTGCAAATTGGAAAGTCCATCAAATGCATCTTCCGAGATAGCTGCGATGGAATTGAAACCAACATGACTGCGAAATAAAAATTGCAAGGTCAGTCAGTCACTCGCATTAACTGAGAACAGAAAGCATCTTTTTTATGTTAATACTACCCGAAACCTTCCCGAAAGGTCAAAAACCGAAGATATGTAGGTTTTCACGACATACTCGTACGACGCGTAGTTGGGGGTCTACCATTTATTACATGACATTCTCAGTAATAATGCAGCCGAAGGAGTTTGTGCGATAAAAGATGACAAATAGTAAATGACAAATACAGCAACGACGTGAAGAGAGATTCCTGCGATACTCTGCGATACTGTGCGCACTATATATTATGATGTATAAGTAGAAAAAACTGTGCACCTCGAAGACATTCATATTTACACGTACATTTCACATCAAAGGAGGGATATTTATCAAAGCCAGTCACACTCAGAATCCACCTTCTTGGTATAAAATATCTACGCACCCATTTAAAGATTTTTTTAGTTGATGTCGGTCAATATAGGGGCGTGGCTAACCATTTTTTCTAGGGGGGGGCAAACATATTATGTACGGGTTGTATTCTGGGCAGATGACGGTGGGAAATTAGCAATTTACCAAGTAACTATTGATCTTTTGCAAGGGTTCCTGTTCCGTTGCACATGTTGAAAGAAGTAGAGAGATTTCTGTAGACAAACCTGTGAACCCCCCCCCCAAGCTCTTCAAACCTATGATCGAATAATGATGATTCGGAGCTGGCAGAATTTTAATTTAATATCATCTTAATTTGTCGTTTAATTATCCGGCCGGTAGCTAGCTGTTCACTTTTCATCTATGTGACGCGTTGCCAAGCTACCACACCGACAGTGTCGACGAGCCGAAAAAAGTAAAGCTGGAACATGGAGTCGTTTCACAGTTTTTTTTTATTCTCTTTAAAAATCTAATAATCATGATGTGACGAAGATGAATACTTATGTTGTCGAGAAAAATCAGCATTTGGTTGCGATGAAAAAGAACAACTGCATTTCGTCGGAAGGAGTTTTCAAGCGCATAGAAAATTACAAGTGCAATTGAATCATCGTGTATTCGCGCATTTTCGTCCATACCTAATTCTTAATCAATTTCTGCTTTTGCTCGCAGCTGATTAATTATGAAAATTATCGCAATCTTCACGTCGCCGGACTCGCCGTCGTAATTACGGGTGACGTCACTTATTACGCATCAATCGCATATATTAATTGTCATTTCTGACATTCAGAGGAAAAGTGCAATAGGGAGCGTGGGACCGTTGTCAGAAACATCGCGGATAGCTAAGAGAACATATGTCGTCTAAAATGTCATAACCTCTTAAGTGAAGTGCCGTAGAAAAGTCATGAAATTTTAGACGATATGTTCGCTAAAACTATTATCTGATATTTCTAACAACGCACCTCGGGCTATGACAGCTGCCAGCAAGTCGTGTAAACGCGGTGAGAGGTTGCGACGATGTGAAAAATGCGGAGATATGAGCGTGGCGCGACCGAGGCGAAAGTTGAGAAGCTTGCCGAAGCATGCCGAAGCTTGCCGAAGCTTGCCGATGGTAAAAGTTCATGCAGACGACACGAACGAATAGCGGGTGACAGCTAAATCGTTTCCCGAGCACTCCACTTACAGCGACTGTAACCTCGAGAGCTTGCTGAAGATCAACGAATTCAACCGCTCAAGTTTGTTGTAGGACATATCTCTGCAAGACAGCGAAGGAGATGTCATTATTTAACAGCGTCCCACTAATTGTATTCCATCGTAGAGTAGTAGGTAATTAAAATAATTGCTTCGCAAACTAATGAAGACACCTATCTAAATGATCTAATAACACTAATACTACAATTATCTACGGAAAAGAAATATGAGTGCGAAAAAAAGTCCCCTGATCTTATTTCTCGATACTGATCATAATTTAATGCTCATTTTATGACGATTTCACGCAAATTTTCTGCTTCGTACAGAGAGGGGGAGAGAAAGAGAGAGAGAGGGTGAGCAAGAGAGGCGGGGAGAAAGAGAGAGGGGGAAAGAGAGAAGGGGGAGGGAGGAACGAGAGAGAAAGAGAGAGAGAGATAACGATGGATAGATAGATAGATATATAGATAGATAGAGAGAGAGAGAGAGAGAGAGAGAGAGAGAGAGAGAGAGAGAAGAAGAGAAGAAGAAGAAGAAGAAGAAGAACGAAGAGCTCTTATTGTTTGTACGAACGTACTTACTTATAGAGTCGTTGTTATTTTCTGTTGGTTCGTCGTGGTGG
>NW_014578776.1:41413-43433 GCF_000485595.1 Priapulus caudatus
GTGTGTGTGTGTGTGTGTGTGTGTGTGTGTGTGTGTGTGTGTGTGTGTGTGTGTGTGTGTGTGTGTGTGTGTGTGTGTGTGTGTGTGTGTGTGTGTGTGTGTGTGTGTGTGTGCGTGTGTGTGTTGTGCTACATAGGGCGATATGTTTTTTTTGCCCAGCTTCCTCTGGGCAGCAAGTGCAATCGGATTTGCCGTGGAATGCAGGCCAATCGCATTCGTCCCCGGTTGTTGTCATTCTCAGAACTCCGACGAGTCCGTACGAAGCCCCTGTTTACACACGTAATCTGTTCTCTACGGGGGAAACGAGGCGCGCGCTGTGTGGTGCTGTCTACTGTCTATATAGATTTCTACATGCGCATCAAACTCGAACTACTACCGTAATTAACCCTCGATTTGATCTCGAGTGTTCCCCTCCGAGTTGGCTTTAAATTTTGTATAAGTCTCAGTGGACCGTATAGTTGCTAGAACCAGTCGCTGAGTACTTTGGGGGTATTGAGTAGATGTTGAGTAGAGAGAAAGGAGAGAATAGGGAGCTATAATACGAGGGAGGATGGGAAAAGCTGGATAGGGAAAAGTGGGTGTGTAGGGTAGAAGGTAGAAAGCAGAAGGAAGATAAAAGTATGGAGAAATAGGAACGAGTGAGGAATGTAGAATAGGAAGAAGGCGGACGAGGGTGAGACCGACGAATGCAGTTGAGAGGACAAAAGCAAGGTTTCCTTTTCTATGCTTTCTCCACCACCTCTTTCTACACCTTCCAACCTTACCTTCATCTTCATTCTTATCCTCCCTTCTTGCTCTACTCTATTTACCATTCTACCTTTAGCTTGGTTGCTAATACATAATACTAAAGAATTGAAAGTATATAGAACGTTTTTATCAGCGAATGAAAAAAATCGTGACGTCACTATCTGCCGAACAATTGCGTTTTCAAATTTTGCAGTCTGTACGGGGTATAACGCGGCACGGCCTTATGTCCCATCGGAGGCCCAAGAGAATAAGTTAAGTTTAAGTTAACTAACGCTGTGATACGTACCGTAAAGTATCGGTGATATATCATTGCACATTTTAAATAGAAACACTTACAGAGTGGTTAATTTGGGCACGTCGGCAAAATCGTCGGCAGACACGGTCCTTATGAGGTTCGTCTCCAGCGACCTGTTAAATAGATTATTAACGCGTACTAGGTAAAAAAAATACACATATATATATATATATCTTATAATTAATTTATAGTGTTAGAGTGTATATATGTGTGCGTGCGTGTGAGTTTTTGTGTGTGTACGTGCGTGTGTTTGTGTGCGTGTATATACAAGCACTTCTCGTATACATATTATTTATATATATACATATACAGATATAGTATATTACATTATATATAGATTTATTTATTATTGCTGCTTCACAGATTTCAAATTCAGTCGAATTTACAATATAAAAGCACGGCAAATTATTCGGGGTCTGGGAAGTCTCGTATTTACATGAAATACCGGATCTGTTTAGATACCGTATTTCTTGGACCGCGCATTTTGCCTCGTGTGAACGCTAAATACCGGATTTCTTGCTACGTGTGAACGCGGCTATTGATCCTCACGCAAAGATGCGATTTTGCATATTTGCGATGTGCTGTCGTAAATATTATTCATGATTCACAATAACATTTGACCACGTATAACTTTGAATTTAACAAGAACAAAATTTTTTAATTTTATTATTTCGTCTCTTTTCTTTACGTGTTTTCTCTCCTGGCGCGAACGGAAAGCTATATGACTAAGGTATTTCACATTAGAATTCAGGCGTCTATGACCGCTGAGGAAGGGGGCGCCACGTATTAAAAATGGCAGCAATGTTCTAGAACGAAGTATCTCCGAATCAGCACGTGTATCTGTAAATATAGATGTGGTTAATACATAACCGCGCCACGTCAGGCGATCCTGCTTCCGCCCTCTCCACCCACTCTCCCTCTTTCTCTCTCTCTCTCTCTCTCTCTCTCTCTCTCTCTCTCTCTCTCTCTCTCTCTCTC
>NW_014578776.1:43458-44651 GCF_000485595.1 Priapulus caudatus
ATATATATGCTCGTCGCGGCATTTTGTGCAACGTGTTAAAATAGTTTCTCGTCTTTTAGCGTGCGTATATATAGGCAGGCGGACGTCACTTTCCTCTGTCAACGACTGCGCGATTTTAAGAAGCACGTCGGTAGCTGACGAAGAAGGCGAGAATTAAAGAAGTTCCGCTTCGGAAATTCGAATTTAACAACACGGCATATATATTGAAAACAATTTAATATTAATTAGCTGTAATATTCAACAATCGGCGCTATATGATTAAATACAACTTTCGCGCGATAATTACAAATTAGTGAGCTCGAATTAGTGATCGTTACGAGGTTATTGAATAGGATTATACATTTGCTACGACCTTGAAACTCGCCTGGGTGACGTTACGCTTGGAATCTCTTATAACTCTTTTTAGACTCTCTGTTTTACGTTCCCTGTTCGTCTGCGAACGAAACGTTCAAAATACCCGCCGGCCTTTGAAATCGCACGCCTACATTTTCATCATGATATTAAATTCTATTTTTGCCTCCTCTGCTTACGCCACGCACCGTCTTCGAAGCATCCGATCAAGTTGAGCTTTCATATGTTTCTGCCGTTTCTTAATTGGTTTCTCTTCCGCCGTTTCCAGTTAATTGTCAGATTGAAACCGTTTCAACTGCAATCCGCAGCGTCGATCTATCGATATGGTAAACATTGACTCTCTCTTTCCCCGGTGCAGTACCCTTAGACTCTGAAGGTTAAGGGTTTTTTCCTATTTTTTAAAGGACACGACACGCGCGGAGTAACTTTAACTCGACAAGATTTTATCGTCAGAATAACTATATCGTGCAGGTTTCAGTTATACCGCCACACACGCCGCACACATAATTGTTATTTCAACGCGCATGCGCGCCCGCTCGGCAGGCGTAGTGTATAATATGTACTAAAACGTGTAATGTAATGACGCATTGGAAGCAATAGGGCTATTTATACATTCGTGCGTGCGCGCGCGCGCCTGTGTGTGTGTGTGTGTGTGTGTGTGTGTGTGTGTGTGTGCGTGCGTGCGTGCGTGCGTGCGTGCGTGCGTGCGTGCGCGCGCGTGTGTGTATGTGTGTGTGTGCGCGTGTGCGTGAGAGAGAGAGAGAGAGAGAGAGAGAGAGAGAGAGAGAGAGTAGTAGTGTGTGACAGCGATGTCTAAACACAGCGCCTAAACATCCACTAAA
>NW_014578776.1:46531-54031 GCF_000485595.1 Priapulus caudatus
GAGAGAGAGAGAGAGAGAGAGAAAGAATAAGAAAGAGAGAGAGAGAGAGAGAGAGAAAGAGAGCGAGAGAGTGAGAGAAAGAAAGAAAGAAAGAGAGTGAGAGAAATAAAGTAAGAAAGAAAGAAAGAGAGATAGAGATAGAGAAGAGAGCTTTACTTACAAGGAAAAGCTGATGTTGACATTCGCGAGCGACGCATTTGGTAGCTGCATGATTCCGTTGCTCTCCAGGTAGCTAAACAATAGAAGAACATAGGAATAAAAAATACAAGAAGAAGGATATGAAATAAAAGAATACGGATAGAAAATAGAAAAATATGGGGGATAGAAAATAGAAGAATAAGGATATGAAATAAAAGAATAGGAATGAATAATAGGGATAGAAAATCATAGGGCAATACATATAGAACGTTTACGCATACAACGTGTTGGTAAAACGATGGGATATCACCATATAGATCAATAGAGCTGCCATATGTAGTCTGTTAAATTGAGCACGAGTGGGCCGTCAACTGCTGCAATAGCTACACTGTTTTCCGACGAGTTTTTTGCGATGCGGCGTTGTACTGTGACGGTCCCTTACACTGATCGTAGTAATTAAACAGATTCGTATTTTTAGTTCTTCAGTCGCTGAGAAGCAATATCGCATGATAGCACCTTAATTGCAATTTGCGCAAAAAAGCTAAAAGCTAGCGAATTTTGCACAGAGGAGAGATAGTGATCCGCTAGGGGACGGCTCTGATTGGCTAATTTTGTCTCTTATTTATTTTATTTTTTATTATTTTTGGCGAATTTTGTTTTATTTTAGAATTAAGGATAGGGTTAGGGTTAGGGTTAGGGTTAGGGTTAGGATTAGGATTAGGGTTAGGATTAGGGTTAGGGTTAGGGTTAACTGATTTCTATATCCACAACTTATTTCTATATTCACTATCTCTCCCCTGAGACCTACTAAAAGCTAGCGGATATTTTTTTTAATCTCTTTCTAAATTCGGAGAAGATTCGAATCGTAAACGTCGTCATCGTTATCCGCAGGTAATTATTTCTTTATAGAAAGAGATGCGGTCATGTGCGTGATGCGCACCCAGCCGCAATGGTCATTGGCAACGTAAATGTTTTCCCTAAAATTACGAAAATACGAACCCTAATCCTAATCCTAATAATAACCCAGAAGGTTTCAACTCAGCCATCGGGCAAAGATGGCTTCTCACATTTACTAGAAAAATATCTACTTACATTTGTGCACTATTCCACGGCATCGTCTCTGCTGCTCGCGTCCACGCGAGTGGCGCCACCTGGCTACAGTTTACGGTGATGCCATATTCGAACATCTTCGTCGTACACTCACAGCCTTGGGGGCAGATGGAGGCTACACACGGTAGCAGTAGCAGCAGCAGCAGCAGCAGCGGTTGAAGCAGCGCCGTCTTATATTCTCCTTCTCCTCCTTCTCCTCCTTCTCCTCCTTCTACTCTTCCTCCTCCTTCTCCTCCTCCTCTTCCTCCTCCTCGTCGTCTTCTTTTTTCTTCTTTTTTTCCTCCTCTTCTTACTTCTCTTCTTCTTGATCCGTCTCCTCCTCCTCCTCCCTCTCCTCCTACACCTCCTCCTCCACCTTCACCTCCTCCTCCTTCTCCTCTTCCTCCGCCTCCTCCTCCTCTACCTCCACTTCCTCTTCTTGATCCTCCTCCACCTACTCCTTCTCCTCCACCTCCTCCCTCTCCTTCTCCTCCTCCTTGTCCCTGTTCTCCTGCTTCTCGGCCACCGCCAGCTGAAGCTTCTCTCACACACAGTGAGTGCATGAGCGACGCCACCACCACCTCCACCACCGCCTCCAGCCTCCCGATCTTAGAATCCTGCATTCGCTTGTCGGCGCAAGATGATGCGAAGTCGGTCGCAGCTTCGACGGACGTCCTGTGCGCGCATGCGCGGGAGATCGCCGCCGCCGCGCGCGCGTGACTCGTCCGATTGCACGTGTCGGCAGTCGACGCACGCACGCGTATATTAACGCACGCACGCACGCGTATACTAACGCACGCACGCACGCGTGTACGAACGCATGCACGCACGCGTGTACGAACGCACGGACGCACGCGTCTACGAACGCACGCACGCACCCTTCTACGAACGCACGCACGCACGCGTGTACGGACGCACGCGTCTACAAACGCACGCACGCACGCGTGTACGAACGCACAGACGCACGCGTCTACGAACGCACGCACGCTCGCGTGTACGTACGCACGCACGCACGCGTCTACGAACGCGTGTAGCAAACGCACGCACGCACGCGTCTACGAACGCACCGCACGGCGCCTACGAACGCACGCCGCAGCGCGTGACGAACGCACAGACGCACGCGTCTACGAACGCACGCACGCACGCGTGTACGTACGCCACGCACGCAAGCGCACGCGTCTACGGACCGCACGCCCGCTTACGACGCACGGGTCGTAGGTCACATCGCTTTGTCGATCGGTGCGCTTCTACGAATGCTAAATATATAGCGAACGAATGCGATATCGCGGGCGAATAGAGACGAATGAGATGTGAAATCCCTACTAGCTGTCTCGGTGCGTTAGCTCGCGATGGTTGTAAGATTCCGTTGTCGTATTCCGTCACGAAGGTACTCGCCTCTAGCCTCCCGATCTTAGAATCCTGCATTCGCTTGTCGGCGCAAGCTTATGCAAAGCCGGCCGCGGCTTCGACGACGTCCTGCGCGCAGTGCGCGGAGATCGCCGCCGCCGCGCGCGCGTGACTCGTCCGATTGCAGCGGTGTCGGCAGTCGACGCACGCAGCGCGTATATTAACGCACACACGCACGCGTATACTAACGCACGTACGCACGCGTCTACGGAGACACGAACGCGTGTACGTACGCACGCACGCACGCGTCTATGAACGCACGAACGCGTGTACGTACGCACGCACGCACGCGTGTACGTACGCACGTACGCACGCGTCTATGAACGCACGCACGCACGCGTGTACGAACGCACGCACCACGCGTGTATGAACGCACGCACCACGCGTGTACGAACGCACGCACCACGCGTGTACGAACGCACGCACGCAGCGGTTTACAACGCACGCACGCACGCGTCTACGAACGCGACGCGTTACGCACGCGTCGTGTACGAACGCAGCACGCACGCGTTACGACGCACGCACGCAGCGTCTACGAACGCCACGCACGCACGCGTCTACGAACGCACGCACGCACGCGTGTACGAACGCACGGACGCTACGCGTCTACGAACGCACGCACCGCACCGCGTCTACGAACGCACGCGCACGCACAGCGTCACGCACGCGCACGCGCACGACGCACGGTCTACGAACGCACGCCGCCGGTCTACAAACGCACGCACGCACGCGTGACGAAGCGCACGGACGCACCGTCTACGAACGCACGCACGCAGCGTCTACGAACGCACGCACGCACGCGTCTACGAACGCCGCACGCACGCACGCGTCTACGAACGCACGAACGCACGAACGCACAGGGGTCGTGGTCACATCGCTTTGTCGATCGGTGCGCTTCTACGAATGATAAATATATAAGCGAACGAATGCGATATCGCGGGCGAATAGAGAACGAAGATGTGTGAAATCGCTACTAGCTGTCTCGGTGCGTTAGCTCGCATGGGTTTGTAATATCCGTTGTCGTATTCCGTCACGAAGCGTACTCGCCTCTAGCCTCCCGATCTTAGAATCCTGCATTCGCTTGTCGGCGCAAGCTTATGCAAAGCCGGCCGCAGCTTCAACTGACGTCCTGTGCGCGCATGCGCGGGAGATCGCCTCCGCCGCGCGCGCGTGACTCGTCTGATTACACGTGTCGGCAGTCGACGCACGCACGCGTATACTAACGCACGCACGCACGCGTCTACGGAGGCACGAACGCACGCGTCTACGAACGCACGAACGCGTGTACGTACGCACGCACGCACTCGTGTACGTACGCACGCACGCACGCGTGTACAAACGCACGCACGCACGCGTCTACGAACGCACGCACGCGTCTACGAAGCGCACGCACGCACGCTGTACGAACGCACAGACGCACGCGTCTACGAACGCACGCACGCACGCGTGTACGAACGCACGCACGCACGCGTCTACGAACGCACGCACGCACGCGTAAACGTACGCACGCACGCACGCGTCTACGAACGCACAGGGGTCGTGGTCACATCGCTTTGTCGATCGGTGCGCTTCTACGAATGCAAAATATATAGCGAACGAATGCGATATCGCGGGCGAATAGAGACGGATAAGATGTGAAATCCCTACTAGCTGTCTCGATTTGTTGCTTCCAATTATGTAGGTATATATTAACGCACGCTCGAACGCTACGCACACGCGCGCACACACGAGAGAAAGCGCAGGTGCGTGCATGCGAAAAGAGCCGTTACAGTACGTATCCTCGGTCTCTCGCCACTGCGAAGACTGGTGATAAAAATATAAATATGTATATATATATAAATATGCATATATAAGTCACAACACTCTCACCTGAATACGTAAACGTACACACACACGCACGCACGCTCGCTCGCACACACACATACGCACGCACGCACGCACGCATGTACACACACACACACACGCACGCACGCACGCATGCACACACACACACACACACACACACACACGACGCGGGTGCGCGCAGGCGAAAGGACACTTTACAGCATCCACGATCTACCGCCGCTGCGTAGATATGTGATAGATAGATATATATATCAATATGTATATATTATATATATATATATATATATATATATATACATATGTATATATGTATATATAAGTCGTGACACTCGCACCTAAGTCGTAGACACGTCTGCGTAGATATGTGATATCAGGAGCGTATAATGACAAATACGTATTTGTCACGTATAATGACAAGTACGTATGAAAGTACGTATACAAGTACGTATACAAGTATATTTGTCACGTATAATGACAAGTACGTATAAAAAATACGTATTTGTCATTATACGCTCCTGGTGATATATATATTATTATTTCTTCTCATTATTTCTTGTACGTGTGTCATACTGTAGTATTTCTAGCACTGTCAGTTCCTATTTCACGCGGTATTTTTAAGCAGTTCAGCTAGGCTGCGTTCTGCTCGTTTACATTATGTTTATTCACGTGACTCGCGAGTTTCCTTGTCGCGTTATAAAAGTTGTTCTGTTGTCGCGTCTGTTGTGTGTGTCGTGCCCTTTTTCTGCTTGAGCCGTATTTATACGTTCGCGTTCGCTCGCGCATTCCTTCCACGATGCACCATACATTGTAAGTGTTGTATTGTACATTGTGCGCTGTAATTAACCAGTGGCGCTTCTAGCCAGGCGAGGCAGTGGGACTAATTGTCCTGTTCGTTGTTCGTTGTAGTTTTTGTAATGACACGGGACGTAGGGCGCGATATATATGCGCAAACTGCATGCAGTGCCCCTTCGTACACGCAGTGAATTGAGCGAGAGCGAGAGCGCCATCTGTCGTGGAGTTTGATATATGCGTAGCCTCATGCGTCTCCTAGCCCCGCCAAGGTCCGGTCGGTAATGACGAAAAACCGGTCGGATCCAAATGTCGTCGAGCTGTTTTTAGAAGCGTATAAATAGATACGCTCAGATAGAGAGAAGAGAGTATCAGGAGACGTACGTGAGTCATATACGATGTAGAAAGCCAGAAAGGACAGACGCCAGGCGGATTCCAATATGGACGAAACCTAGGCTGTCGTATGTAGTATATGTATGTGAATATTTTGTATGTGTTCGAGTGACTAAATAAATCAGTCTTCAATAACAACCTGCTACGATGGATCATCTCTCTACTGGTCATCACACGACTACGCTGCTACTCTACGCTGTCGACGCTACAGATCCTACACGGAGATCTTCAGCACTTTCGCATTACAAGATAAGTGTTGTCTCTTGGTTCTCGCCTAATTTTTTATAATTTGGATCTTTATTATTTAACCTTAGATAAAATGAACATTACATGACATGAGCGACATAATATTTAGTGTGCATTATTTTGTATTTACAGTTTTACCTGCACGTGTGAAGCTACATCACGTGTTGAGTAATAAATTTGGAGCGTATGAAAAAAATGCCGAGTTGTGAAATATTGGTTAACACGCACGGAATGTAACATATATAATATATATATGTATATACATATGTATATATGTAAATATATATATATATATATGTAAATATATATATATATATATATATCAAGAGTGCATAATAGAGAAGAGTATGACACGGTTTTAACAGCGTTTTGCATAGTTTTCAACTTGTAAATACTCTATCAATATGTATTGTAATAAATATATTAAAACTTTACCTTGTTTTTTGTCTATGATTCTCCCTTGTAATCATATGACACCACCATTTTTACCTGAAAATCGTATGTGTGTCTTCAAAAAAAGTTATTTCAATCAGGAACACGCGTTTCCCACAGTTTCACGCCATGGACGCATGTTTTAGACGGTGGAACTTTGTTATGGGATAGTGTTCTAATTGTCTCATCGACGGTACGCTGGGGCGTAAAAAGGGAACAGCCTGGCTACGTAGCTGGCCGTGACACATTTATTTTAGCACGTGGAAACGCTGCAGGCTGGACCACCTTGCGATGCCTAATTATCCATACCCCCAAAGTTGCCGTCATAAGACAATACGAAACACGAATCCCATAAGAAAGTTCAGTCTAAAACATGCTCCATGCGTGAAAACTGTGGGAAAACGCGTGTCGTATCTGAAATAACTTTTGAAGAATACATACGATTTTCAGGTAAATGGTGGTGTCATATGATTAAGGGATTAAACATCTAACATCGCTCCAAACTCGGTCTATACACGCGTAGCCAAGCACCCGTGTGTACGGGTTAGAGCTAGGGTTAGTGTACTACGTACGCTACCGCTGCGCACCACGCGCAAGCTACCACCGCTACACGCCCTTACCGCCCCATACCGCCGCTACGCCCCCCTACGCACATGTCACCAGCCGTCGTCCCGTGTGGCGGCGGCGGAGGCGTGTGTGTGCGTGTGTGTGAGGCTGGGGTGGGGTGGGTATTTCCCCGCGAACGGGCAGCGAGCAGTAACTTGTCCCCTGTCAGCCGTTTTATACGTCCCCCCCCCCACGCACCGCGTCACCCTCCGTCGTCCCGTACCTGTGCCGACGGTGAGGGGTATTGTGCGGCGGTGATCAGGGTGTGTGTGGGAGGGGTGGGGTTGGTGTTTGGGGGGGGGGTGGCCCACCCGCGACGGCAGCAGTAGTAGATGGTCATGCTTCAGCGGTTTTTACGCAACTATGATACTCGCGACGACGAAGGCAGCGACGATACTGCGCCGTTAAATTCGTCCTGCGAAAAACGCAGGCATCACCTCACTTCATCACGCCTCGCCTAACGCTCACCTCACTCGCATCACCTTCACCCACTTCACGCTCGGCCTCGCCTGCACTCAACGCCTCGCCTCAGCTTCGCTTACGCCTCGCCTCGCT
>NW_014578776.1:57010-57281 GCF_000485595.1 Priapulus caudatus
GTGTGTGTGTGTGCGTGTATGTGCGTGTGTGTGTGTGTGTGCGCGCGTGCGTGCGTGCGTGCGGGTGCGTGCGCGCGCGAGCGTGTGTCTGTCGGTTTCGAGAAACAGCTTAGGAACCCGACGCGTGTTCCGGGATCAATTACGCCAGTGTTGCCTGCGGCCATTTGTCATTCAACACGTACCTCCATCTGCTAGCCTTCGTCAGGCAGATGCTTTCTCGTGATATATATATATATATATATATATATAGAATATATATATATATATACTA
>NW_014578777.1:0-755 GCF_000485595.1 Priapulus caudatus
CACGCACGCACGCACGCACGCACGCACGCACGCGCACACACACACACACACACACACACACACACACACGCTCCTATAACTGATGCTAGTTGCGACGACGCTGCATTTACACGCGAGTTTTGCTGGCGAGATCGAGCGAGAAGGCAATCAGAAAAAAATCAAAATCAAAATCAAAATCAAATACACAGTCACGCACGCACGCGTCGCCCAGACTAATATAACCCTTACTAAGCAAGATGCAAGCACGACACGTCGCATGACAGGCCCGCTCCGCGATGAAAACTCGTGTAAAAACTGTAAAAAAACACCACAGAAATCAACGCACAATCACGTGAACGCATCGTAGCGAAAATCACGTGATCGCAACAGGAGCAAAAATCACGTGATCGCAACAGGAGCAAAAATCACGTGATAGCATCGGAGACTCATAATCACGTGATCAAATTACGTTGTGCGCATTCAAGCATAATCACGTGATAACAATAATCACGTGATCGTATCGGAGGAAAACAATCACGTGATCGTCCGCTTCCTGGCGCATATGGCGTCGGTTTCGCGCATGCGTCATCGAGATCACGTGAGACGCATGCGCCCTCTCTCTCGCGCGCGCCCTCTCTCCCCCTCTCTTCTCTCTCTCTCTCTCTCTCTCTCTTCTCTATTCTCTCCCCCTCTCTTCTCTCTCTCTCTCTCTCTCTCTCTCTCTCTCTCTCTCTCTCTCTCTCTCTCTCTCTCTCTCTCTCTCTCTCTCTCTCTCT
>NW_014578777.1:1171-2979 GCF_000485595.1 Priapulus caudatus
GAGAGAGAGAGAGAGAGAGAGAGAGAGAGAGAGAGAGAGAGAGAGAGAGAGAGAGAGAGAGAAGAGAGAGAGAGAGAGAGAAGGAGAGCGATTCGGCGCCCTCCCGCTGCGCCCTCTCCCACACCAGTCATCTACACCGTTACGCTACAACGCCTTCTTTTCTTCCTCCTCCTCCTCCTCCCCTTCACCCTCCTTCTTCTCCCCCTGCCCCTCCTCCTCCCCTCCCCTCCTCCTCCCCTTCCTCCTCCCCCTCCCCTTCTCCTCCTCCTCTTCATCCTCCTCCACCTCCCCCTCCTCCTCCCCTCCTCCTCCACCTCCCCTCCTCCTCCTCCTCCTCCTCCTCCTCCTCCTCCCCCTTCCCCTCTTCCTCCAAAGCCGCCTTCTCATCACCCGTAGATCGCCTCTTCCGTGTGGCTCGTTAGCTCTAGCCGTTCGTTACGGCCTCTAAACCGCGGGCCCCGCTCGCTCGCACAATGCCGCTGCCACTTTTCCCGGTGCGTTATTGAGTTCACGGCGTGAAAACCTCCTGATTAGCCAATCAAGCCAAGTGGCTAACGGAATCAGTCGCCGTTCATTTGCGCGCGCGCGCGGGCGCGAGAACGCACTTCCGTCCGGTGACGTCACGCGCATGCGCATCGCCGCCGCAGTCTCGATCGTCAATCGATCATTTCGGGGTTCGATGTCGAACCGTTTTTTACGATTTTTCTCGGGAGTAACTTTTTAGCGTGATCGCCTGCGATGCGTTCGTTGTATTTTGGGGCGCGAGGGGGCGCTGTTTGTATTTCGGGGGAGAGTGGAGGAGAGGGAAGATAATAAAACTGCTATATCAATGATGACGAGAAAGACCATGCCATATATAGATATCTGTCGTGCGAGATTTGATTGTGGTGCATGCAGAGATAAGATTCACGAGTACTGCTGAGTGAGATTGAGAGCCTGTGCTGTTGATTGATAGAGGAGACTACCGGATATACGGACACGATATCAGAAATATGGAATCAGCGAAATTTCACCAGACTATTAATTTAAAATAGCGAAGGCTTCGACAACTCGAAATGGACACTAATTACTAGTGGTAAATTTACGGGGAAAATTGAAGCCCTTGAAATAGGAAAATTTTAATCAAACTGGAAGTTGTAAACACGCACGCACGCACGCACGCACGCGCACACGCACACGCACACACACACGCGCGCGCACGCACACACACACACTCTCTCACACACACACACGCGCACGCACGCACGCACGCACGCACGCACGCACACACACACACATACAATATATATATATATATATATATATATATTGTATTAGTAGTGATTTATTTTTGGATGACATGTATGTATGGAGCGTACGAAATCGATCAATCAGTATAGGATAAACTCTCAATAGAAACTGGCTGCCGAGCAGGCTATTAGGGGGAATCGGTACAACCGCCGACAGAAATTGTTCCGGTTTCTGAAAATCAGAGTTTTCAGGATTTTATCCCAGAATTACGAACATTTCACGACAACGACGGAAAACCTGATTAAAAATTCGATCGATGATAGAAAATAGCAATTTTGCTAAAATCAGCAAACCTAACCTAACAAGAAAAACGACGCGAACCACGAAACGAAAATGAAATTTCTGACGACTTGTCTTTTCAGTTTGTCTCTCAGCTTCCCCTTGTCTGCGAAAAATGCGCGAGAGAAAGAGAGGAGGGAGGAAAAAGAGGGAGATAGAAGGGAAGAGAGAGAGAGGAGGGAGAGAGGGAAGGAGGAAAGAGAGAGAGAGAGAGAGAGAGAGAGAGAGAGAGAGAGAGA
>NW_014578777.1:4115-5690 GCF_000485595.1 Priapulus caudatus
TAGCAGCAGCAGCAGCAGCAGCAGCAGTAGCAGTAGTAGTAGCAGCAGCAGTAGTAGTAGCGGCAGCAGCAGTAGCATCAGCAGTAGCAGCAGCAGCAGCAGCAGCAGCAGTAGCAGCAGCAGTAGCAGCAGTAGTAGTAGCAGCAGTAGCAGTAGCAGTAGCAGCGATAGAGATGGTGGCTGTACGCCACTGCACTGCCTCCCATTAAGCGGCTGAACAATAACAAGGCACAAATTACTTCGACCTTGTCTCTCACCCTCTCTTGACTTCGCGTCGCACGCACGCGCGCACACACGCACGCACGCACGCACGCACGCACGCACGCATGTACACATGCTGGTTCATTCTGCCGGCTATACATAGACACATGTGCCGCCATCTACAGACGGAATCTTAAAGTATCGGGGCACGATATTGTGCTTCCCATTTATAGGTATATCTTGCAAGACCGACCTGGTCAGACGATCAAGGTACTCAAGTGTAGAGACAAAACCTATGTATTCACATAACCACAACTATTAACCTAAACTACCCAACTTAATTAATGCAGCTTAACTCGAGTAGCTAAGGCACGAGGAGCGAAAATTTTTCCCACTTGAGCTCCGGACCACAGCCAATCAGCGCACTCCATTCACTCGACTTCCTCGAAGCAACAATGTAAAATTTATACACGCTAACCCGAACCCTAACACTAACTATAATCCAACCAGGTTTGTCTTATATAGGCACCATATATTACAAAACACTATCTGTGGTGGGTGCTGCGCTGCACATGGTGTGCGAGTGTTGACGTATGATATAGAGCATATCGCGTGCTCGGCTGGCGTGTAGGGATTGTGTGCTAGCGGTGGCATATATGTATAGTATAGAAGTCAAGCAAGCGATGCTGCTGCTGTTACTGCTGCTACTGATGATGATGATGATGGTGATGATGATGACGATGATTATGATGGTGATGATAACGCTGCTGCTGCTGCTGATGATGATTATGATGGTGATGTTGATGCTGCTGCTGATGATGATGATGGTGATGATGATGATGATAATACTGCTGCTACTGCTGCTGCTGCTACTACTGGTGTTGCTGTTGTTGCTTTCGTCACCGCCACCGCCGCGATTGCTGCTGCGGCTACTGCTGACGACGACAACGACGACGATAATGATGATGACGATGATGATACAGAAGGCTGCTCCCGCCTGCCTTGATTCGCAGCATCTGTCGCCAGGGACAGCCGCGGCCGCAGAGCACTCGCTCGCGGCTCCGATAACCTATAGAATGCGGATTTTCTTCAGTGAATCGAAGGCGATCTAAGCAAATCATCGCGTCCGTGTTGATTCTAGCCGAGCTAGTGTTAACAACGGTGCTGGTGGCGGAGGAGGAGGGGGAGGAGGAGAATGAGGAGGAGGAGGAACAGGAGGAGGAGGGGGATGAGGAGGAGGAGGAGGAGGAGCAGCAGCAGCAGCAGTAGCAGCAGGGGGACGAGGAGGAAGAGGAGAAGGAGAAGGAGGAGGAGGGGGAGGCGGCGGTAGAAGAGGAGAAGGAGGGGGAGGCGGCGGTGACGACGTTGCCTCCC
>NW_014578777.1:6488-13988 GCF_000485595.1 Priapulus caudatus
GCGTGTGTGTTCGCGTGCGTGCGCGCGCGTATGTAAGTATGGCACTGGAGTTTTATATGCGACAAACCCGCGGTATCTCGAACGTTGCGCATGTTTTATGTATTTCTCGCACACGACTAAGAATATTTCGGGCTACGCTTAAGCCCCTAATCACCGATGTATTCTCCTTCGCTAGCACCCTTTATTCGTTTTCAACAATCGAATAGCGCGGGAGAGTGATTTTGTCTGCCCTCGTCACCAATGGCAACGCCTGTGACGCCGACCGCCATGTTTAATGTCCCATGTTTAATTCATGAACGCAGGACAGCTTTCGCGCGCGGGGAAAGGAAGTGTGAATGTGATTCGCTACGGTGGTTGGAATCTCGTTCTCGTTCGAGTTCGAGCACGCTGCTGCTGATGTCGATGATGACAACGATGTCGACGACGACGACGACGACGACGACGACGTCGCCGGATTGCCGACGTGAATTGCCGTCGTTTCACACTCGCGTTGTCGCTGTAGAGAATTAGAGCCCCCGTAGTGATCGCGTACACTGGCAGCGGAGGACAGATCTCGCCGGAACTTACTAGCTATGCCAATTTATCATCGACAGTGATTTTCTCACTACAACGAACTGAACAAGACAGATAGATAGAGAGAGAGGGAGAAAGAGAGGGAGAGAGGAAGAGAGAGAGTAAAAGAGACAGAAAGAGAGAGAAAGGAGAGAGAGAGAGAAGACAGACAGAGAGAGAGAGAGAGAGAAGGAGAGAAGGAAGAGAGAGAGAGAGAAGACGAGATGAGAGAGAGGAAGGGAGAAGAGATAAAAGAGGAGAATAAAGGGGAGAGAGAGAGAGAGAGGAGAGAGAGAGAGAGAGAGAGAGAGAGAGAGAGAGAGAGAGAGAGAGAGAGAGATAGAGATATGACGAGAGGGAGAGAGAGAGAAGAGGAGAGAGAGAGAGAGAGAGAGAGGGAGAGAGAGAGACGGAGAGGAGGGAGAGAGAGAGCGAGAGAGAGAGGAGAGAGAGAGAGAGAGAGAGAGAGAGAGAGAGAAGAGAGAGAGAGAGAGAAGAGGAGAGAGAGGAGAGAGAGGGAGAGAGAGAGAGAGGGAGAGAGCTGTAGATAGAGTAGCAGAGCGAAGCTGCTGCCCCCCAAATCACGCCATCCGTGTTACACGGAGGTTACAAATTGCCGTGAAGCACGGCGTTACCGCCTCAGCTCTGTCAGCTTCCCGTTGCCTTCTCGCTCCTCCTCCTCTCTTTCCTCCTCCTCCTCCTCTCCTCTCCTCCTCCTCCTCTCCTCCTCTTCTCTTCTCCACGCGCCTCGTTCCGGCTTCAGCCTCCCTGTCATGCTAGCTTCCCCCGTATCTCCTCTTTTCCTCTCCTCACTCCTCCTGCCTTCTCCTGGCTTCGCTCGGCCGTGGCCGCCGCCGCTCTGCTGAGCCTCCCTTGTCAGCGTCCCCAATCTTCTCTTCTTCCTCTCTCCTCCTCCTCTGCCTCCTCGTTCCTCTGCGCTGCGCGCGGAAGTCCTCCGCTGCCGCCGCCAGCGAAGCCACCATTGTCTGATTGCTTTGTAATTAACTTAAACTTATTGACAGAGCGGAAGAAGTGCTGTGGCCTCTCTCTCGCCTGCCCGAATTTAACAAATCCGCCATCAATCACACGCCATTGCGCGCGTGTGACCGCCTGGCCGCCGCGCATGCGCACGCGCGGCACCGCGGCTCGGCGCGTGGCATCGAGTCGTCGGCGACATCTGGTTGAGCATTTACGAAATCACCATCTAGATGACAGGGCATGCGCAAACGCTCGCGCGATACAAATTTAGAGAAAGAAATATAGAAAATATAATTATAAACTACAATATCTGAAAGACACCTAATGTTTATGCGTAGAAAGAGAGAGAGAGAGGGAGAGAAAGAAAGAAAGAAAGAAAGAAAGAGAGAGCGAGAGCGAGAGTAAGAGAGAGCGAGAGAGTGAGTTGCTAATCTGTTTCTATAGGTGGTGCCATCTATCGACAAACAAGCAGGATTACCGCGCGCGCGCACCTTACCTCGTATTTCACACGCGGGGGGGGGGGGGCTCGCCTCGTCTCCCTACACGCTACGCCAAGCCAAGTCTGAGGCACTGACCCGGGTTAACATGCAATCTGAGCTCCTCTTTCCGCCTAAAAATTGAATAGAAATGCTGTTTTACGGCTCGCGGGTTTTACAGAGACTGATCGTGCGGCGAAACCCTATACGATATCTGCATACGTGAGAAATGGCACAAAGGAGGAGGGTAATGAGAGGGTTGGCCGCCCAGTGAGAGGGCTACGTGGCCCTGTCTATGAGGAGGCGGTGAGGGAAGGAGAAAAGGATGCGAGAGAGAGAAGAGCAGAGAGAGAGAGAGAGAAGAGAGACGAGAGAGAGAGAGAGGAGAGAGAGAGAGAAAGCAAGAGAGAGAGAGAAGAGAGAGAGAGAGAGAGAGAGAAGGATGAGAGAGATATGGAAAAAGTGGAGTAAGAGAGAGAAAGAGAGGAAAAGAGATGAGATATAATGCGCGCGCGCGTGCGTAGTGCGTGCGAGCGTGCGTGCGTGTCTGCGTGCGTGTGTGCGCTGCTGTGGTGTGTGCGTGCTGATGCGTGCGTGCGTGTGGCGTGTGGTGTGTGGTGTGTTGTGTGTTGTGAGGTGTGTGCGTGTGTGCGGGTGTGTGTGTGTGTGTGTGTGTTTGTGTGTATTGCGGGCCTGTGCTTGTAGCTGAGTGACTTTGTGTGGTTGTGTGGTGTGTGGGTGTGTGCGTGCGTGTGTGTGCTGTGTGCTGTGTGTGCGTGTGGGTTCGGTGTGTCTATACATGTGTAGTTGCTATGTGTGTGGGTGTGTGTGTGTGTTGTGTATGTGTGGTGTGTGCGTGTGTGTGTGCTGTGTGCGTGTGCGGTATGCGGCGCGCGTGTGTGGTGTGTGTGTGTGTGTGTGGCTGTGTGTGCGTGTGTGTGTGTGTGTGCGTAGTGCGTCGTGCGTGTGCGTGTGTTGTGTTGTTCTCTTGTATATGATAATGGGTTTTATTGTCTTTTACGTGCGGTCTATGCGACAGAGCTGCGTACCGTTCGATATTATCTACACCCCCTCCGCCATAGCTTTTTGTCTTCTGTCTTTCTCCTTATTTATCTGACCGCGCTTCAATCTTCTCCCTGTTTCTCGAACTTTGTTCTCCCGAAGAGTCATTCCCCTTACAATTATCCTGACATCTCTGCTTCGCCATATATGCCCCCCCCCCGCTACCGCCCCGTCGATTGTCCCTCTCCCTTAGTCTTTGTCTTCTCTTTGTTTTCTCTCGTCTATCTACTTTACTCAGTAGCTAGCGTCTTTCTCTTTCCTCGCAGTCCTTGTTATCTACCCTCCCCTCTCCCAGTAAATTCTGCCCGATTCCTTGTTCTCCGTGTAGCTGTTGCCTTCTTTCCTTTCTTCTTGTTTTCCTTCTTTCTCTTCCCTCGCATTCTCTTTACCGTGGCCCGCCAGCGGAATTTTTTCCCACTTGAGTTCCGGACCACAGCCAATCAAGCGCCACTCCATTCATCGACTTCTCGAAGCAACAATGTTAAAAAGAATACACACTATACCTAAACCTACTAAAACCTAACCCTAACCTAACCCTAACCGTACCCTAACACGCACGAACTCCTACACTTAAATATAATCCAACCATATATATACGGACCCATGATATTTACAAAACACTATCTATGGTGGGTCCGGAACTCAAGTGGGAAAGAAAATTTCGCGACCCGCCAGGCCTCGATATATAATCGGGTTCGCGGAAAAACTTTCGCTCTTCATTGAGTATATAGTCGTATCGATTGAAGTTGCTTGTTCCTCCTCCTCCTTCTCCTCCTCCTCCTCCTCTTCAAGTGGCGCTCGCGAGCGATGCTAAGTAATATGCTAATTAAGTGCTTCTTTGTTCGAAGAAGATTTGCTGATAATTGCGCGAACGAGAATGCATGCGTCTCCCCCCTCTCTTCTCCCCCCCCCCTCGTCTCTCTCTCTCTCTCTTCTCGCATCCTCGCTCTCGGCTCACTCGCTCTCTTCTCTCACGCTCTCTCTCTCTCTCACGCTTCTCTCTCTCTCCTCACGCGCTCTCTGCTCTCGCACGCGCTCTCTCTCTTTATCTCGCTCGCGCGCGCTCTCACTCTCTCTCTCTCGCTCACTCTCACGCACTCTCTCTCGCGCAGCTCTCTCTCTCGCGCGCGCTCTTGCTTTCTCTCTCTTCTTCTATCTTTCTCCTCCTTTCTCTCTCTCTCTCTATCTCTCTCTCTCTCTCTCTCTCAATCTCTCTCTCTCTCTCTCTCTCTCTCTCTCTCTCTCAATCTCTATCTCTTCTTCTCTTTCTCCCTCTCCCTCGTCTCTCTCTCTCTGTCTGTCTCCCTCTCTCACACTTCGCTTCTCTTCCCCCCTCTTCTGTCATCACCCACGCATCGTATGCTCTCACTACTCGGCATACACGTCCGTACAGGCGCGTCGTTTTGCGGGTGATCGAGAGGCTTACCCATACACTGTCTTTTAGACACGATTTGCATATTGAATGTCGCGTATTGTGGAGCGAAAGGCAAAAAGAGAAGAGGAAAGTGAAGGAAAGAGAGAAAGAGAGAGAGAGAGAGCGAGGAGAGGGGGGGGGGGGGGGGGGGGGGGGGGCGGGGGGGGGGGGGGGGGGGGGGGGGGGGGGGGGGGGGGGGGGGGGGGGGCCCGGGGGGGGGGGGGGGGGGGGGGGGGGGGGGGGGGGGGGGGGGGGGGGGGGGGGGGGGGGGGGGGGGGGGGTGGAGAGAGAGAAGACCAAGGCAGGGAGACAGACAGACAGACATACAGGAGAGGGAAAAGGAGAGAGGGGCGAGTGCGATGAAGCGAGTGAAGGGAAGAGGAAGAGCATGGAGGGAGGAGAGATGAAAGATAGAAGAGAGAGAGAGAGAGAGAGAGACGAGAGAGAAGAGAGAGAGAGAGAGAGCGCGAAGGGAGTGAGAGAGAGCAGCGAAAGAGAGTGAGAGCGGCGCGCTGTGAATAAAGAGAGTTGAGTGGACGGAGGGGTGGTGGTGGTGGAGGTGGTCGTTGCTGCTGGTGGTGGTGGTGGTGGTGTGGTGGGTGTGGTGTGGTTGGTGGGTGGTGGTGGTGGTGGTGGTGGATGGGGGTGGTGGGTGTGGTGGTGGTGTGTGCTGCTGGTGGTGGTGATGGTGGTGGTGGTGTGGTGGGGATGGTGGGGTGGGGGGTGGTGGTGGTGGTGGTAGTGTGGTAGTGTGGTGTGGTGGTGTTTGCTGTGGTGTGGTGGTGGAGTGGTGGTGGTGGTGTGGTAGTGGATGGTGTGCGATGGGGTTTTGGAGGTGTGGAGGTGGTGTGGTGCTGGTGTGTGGTGGTGGTGGGGTGGTGGTGTTGGTGTAGTGGGTGGTGGTAGAGTGGTGGTTTTGGAGGTGTTGGGGTGGTGGTGGTGCTGGTGGTGGTGGTGATGGTGGTGGTGGTGGTGGTGGTTGGTGTGGTGCGTCGTTGCTGCTGCTGGTTGTGCTGCTACTGTGTGATGCTGCTGGTGCTGCTACTGCTGAGCTGCTGCTGCTACAACTATGACTACTGGCTCTACCTACTATACTACTACTACTACTACTCTACTACTAATTATTACTACTGAAGTACTAACTTACTGGCTACTACCTATTGCTACTGCTGACTGCTTTGCTGCTGCCACTTGCTGCTGCTGCTTGCATGCAAAGCATTCATTCACGCGAATCTTCAGTATAACGGGGAGAGGATGGGGTGGTGGGGGCAGGGTAAACTGCAGATGAGCAGGACAGGGGAACGTGAGGGAAAAGAAAGGTGAAGGGAGGAAGGCGAGTAGGGCAGCGAGAAGCGGCAACAATAGTAAGAGATGGATGCCTGTGAGAGGGGAGGAGGGAGGCGATGATGGATGGAAGGAAGAAAGAATTAACAGAGGAAAGGAAGGAGGCGAGTGGAGAAAAGAAAGGTGGGTGTAGTGGCGGTACAAGTAACAAGGAAGGATGAATCAATGAAAGGAATATATATATTATACATATAAATATATATACTTATTATACCCACACACACACACACATTATATATATATATATATATATATATATATCATCTACTCCGCCTATATTGTCCAGAAGCAATATTGGAGAGATAGAGAACTCTCACTATGGTTATAAGAATTTCTTCGTTACACAATTCTCACAAACCCGGGAGTGGCCATTGACGATTTTCACTCAATTTAAGATCACGCGGTCACATGCTCATGCATGGTACTCGATGTCGGTGTTGTGAAATGTTCAGATTCAATGAGTAAGCGCTATCGACACGGGCTATAATACATCAGTAAATCAGAGTGGAAGATTTCCAAGATTTAAAAAATGGAGAGAAAATCTCCGCCATCTGAGTTTTTTGTCCGGTACAATAGAGGCAAATATTTGCGTCGGGCGCGTTGGAAATTGTTGGGAACAACGTTATAAAGGAGTATTAGAGCGTGATTCGGTTCATGGAACGTTAATAAAATTAAGGGACCGATGGGTGGCTATATAGAGATAGATTGTGAATGGATTGATAGATAAATAAATGGGGGGAAGAAGTGGATAGAAGTACTAGCGGTTGGATGGATGAATGGNGTGTGTGTGTGTGTGTGTGTGTGTGTGTGTGTGTGTGTGTGTGTGTGTGTGTGTGTGTGTGTGTGTGTGTGTGTGTGTGTGGGTGGGTGTCTATGTGTGTGTATATGTGTGTGCATGTGTGTGTGTGTGTGTGTGCGCGCGTGCGTGCGCGCGCGCGTGTGTGTGTACGCGTGCGCGTTTACCGAAGGGCTTGTCTCTACAACAAGATCTTTATCACTGGTTCAACTACTACTGCACCCTGTTCAATCAGCAGCGTAGTAGAGATCTGTTTACAACGACCGGATCGTCAATTCTCGTCCAAACGTTATGTATTCTTTTCAGTAGAGTTTTCGACAGTAACCCGCGACGCGACATAAATCAGCGAGAGTTTGTACTTTTAAAGCTTGCGTCGCCTGTGTCGCGCTGTCACCTGTCTTCGTGTCACAACGAGATATACGTCACGACACTCAACCGGTAGCTCGACTCGAAAATAACAGCAAACAAAAACTATCAGCGTTCCAAAGATTGTGCAGTGCATGCGGCATCGGTCGCATTATCTAACCAGATTACGATATTTTTGGGTCGAAACACTATGAAAATGAATTCTTTCGCTCTAGGCAATGTTTTTTTTTACGGTGTGTCAAGTATTCTTTAAGTGGGTTGGGTACGGTGCAGTGTTGAGGGGAAACGCGCTGTGTAAATCACAACATGTTCGCTCTGAGTTTTTCCTTTCTCACGATCTCTGCATCAACAACACGTTGTTGTAAATATGCTGCTACCAAGGAGCGGCCATTTCTCGCGTGACTGATGCGTATTACCCCCCTCCCCTCCAAAAAAAAACAACGATGTGAATACCCCCAAAAAACCATGTTTATACCCTCAAAAAACTTGCCTGATTGATCTATGATTGCCAG
>NW_014578777.1:16488-25018 GCF_000485595.1 Priapulus caudatus
TTTATGCTGCTCCTGTCGTCGTCACTGCCCGGCGCGCATACCGGGGCGTCACCTGCAGTAATGGACGGCAGCTGCTGCTGCTGAGGCGGGTGGAGTCGCGTGGATCGTGATCCACTTGTTGCGATTCCGCCATTTCGTGTCGGGTGGCTAATTTGAATGGATGCGTAGGCGATGTACGCGTCTTGACTGAGGATTCTGGCGTGTGGCGGAGAAGGATGAGAGAAGGGGGGGAATATGGGGAGAGAAGAAAGATGACGGAAAGAGAGAGAGAGGGGGAGGGGCGAAGAAAGAGAGACGGAAAAGAGAGAGAGAGCTGGGGTGAGAAAGAGATCGGGGGAGAAAACGAAAAGGGGAGAGAGAGAGGGGGAGAGAGAAAGGAAAGAGAGAGAGACAGGGAGCGAGAGAAAGATCAGTAGATAGAGAGACATCAGGAATGAGAAAGAGAGATAGAGAGAGAGAGAGAGAAAGAAAGAGAGAGAGAGAGAGAGGAGAGAGCGAAAAAAAACAGAGAGTAAGAAGGGTAACATTTCTTATAACGCGTCTTTCCACGACAGCCTCCAGCTTTTCGTACCACTTTCACTCCTCCACCTTTCCTGCCTCCTTCTTAAACTCACCCACCTTCTTTCGCTCATCGAAGCCTCTCTCCACCTTCTTTTCACATTTTATCAAACGTCGACGGCTCTACAAACCTTCACTCATCTCTCTCTCCGACTCCTTCCCGTCCCAGCCCTGTGCCCCTCCCTTCTTACGCGCAGCCTCAAGGTATTTGTCAGCGCGGATATTTTGAGGACACAACGCAGCGCTTGTCATGAGTTTTATATGTATTTTATGTATGAGTACTTTGTTTACGTCAGCTAGAACGGCAAAAAATGATGTAATAATACATCTGTGAGAATAACAGAGACTGAGTATAATGTACAGACACGCACCACGCACGCAACACATCACGCACCACACACACACACACACACACACACACACACACACACACACACACACACATGCACACAACAAACAACGCACCACACACCACACACACACACACACACACACACACACACACACACACACACACACGTTATCCGTCACGTACAGGCTGAGTCCGCTCTCGCAACCCGCGCTGGCGTATAGCCCAGCTTGGCATTCAAAGTCCTGTACAAGGCACCCGCGCAACGACGATGTAAGAATACTCGTTATTTTTATTTAACGAATAACGCCACAAACGCCGGTCGCGAGCACATTCCTACGTCTAACCAGTGTCAACGCCCTCGCCCCTCTCCCGCTTCTCCCCCTCCTCCTTTTCTCCCTCCCTCTTCACCCTTCTCCCCCTGCTCCCCTTCTCCTTCGCTACCGTCTCCGCATGAGAACCTAAACGCCCTAATTTACAACGCGCTCGTTCCTTCCCTTACCAGCCGCAGATACTAGAGGGCCGGTGGCGGCAGGCGGGGGCGGTGGTGGGTGGGGGAGTGTGTGTGTGTGTGTGTGTGTGTGTGTGGGAGGGGGATGGGTTTGTGATTCGTGGCGTGCTGCGCGCATACTGGCAGACGAAAACAGGTCGGTGTTGCTATACAGACGTCCTAACCGCAGCAGCAGCAGTAAGCAGGCAGTAGGGCAGCCGTAACAGCAGTAGCGCATTGAGTCAAACGCAAGGCTGGGAGTCGGTAGCACTTTAAGTTATGCTGGGACGGTCGTCGACGCCAGATGCGTCAACAGTGCAATGAGAACGTGTGTCGCTGATGTTGTGCGCGCGCGGTGTATCTTCAGCCCGTGTGCGTGCGTGCGTGCGCCGTAGCGTGCGAGAGAATGTGCGCGCGTGATGCACTGACGGACGTTGTGCACGGAGATCTTCAAACCGCGTCGCGTGCGGTGCGTGCGTGGCGTGCGTGCATGCCGCGTCGTGGATGCGTGTTTATTCATTGTACAACGTATGTGCAGGCGGCAAAATTCATCCCCGGGCTCGTGCGCGCGAGTCCACCATGCGTGCATGCGTGCGTGCGGTGTGTGCGTGCGTTAGTGAAGTGCGTCATCTGATCGCTGCCTAGTTCTCAGCGCTGGACAAGACACACTGTAGCGGCAAAGAGAGCAACGAGTGAAATCAGAATCGATCAGTATTCGATCAGAATCGATCAGTACGCGATCAGAATCGATCAGTACGCGATCGCCAAATTCTCCCGTGTCTAATCAATTTACTCTCTCGCATACATCTATTTACATGTGTTCGTGTATTGAGACTAAACTCTATACTAAACTAGATATACTTTAGTATAGAGACACTAAACTCTTGGATGCATCTGTATTGTGTGTTCGTGTATTGAGACACACGCCTCAGCACGTATATATGAAACACGACGCAGCGCTGTTACGGTTAGCCGACGTACATCCCATTCTCACATCATCATCTACAACTATATAGGCCGTGCGCGACTAACGCACGACTGTTTCTCGGAGCTGAGGATGTCCTAGCCACAAGTTACTCTCTCACTTACAAAAATTCAGTGACCTTCTCGCTTCTCACTACGAAGAGTGTGAAACCGGCGTAAACCAGTCGCAGAGCCTGGTCGGACTAAGGTTATCCCATCTGATATCCTAATCATAGGCGATATACATCTATGAGCGAACGTCTGTACTAGGAACGACAACATTCCGTGTTTGTGGCTAGAGGCTCTTCGTCGTTGTGTTTGTGGCTAGGCGGTCCGTCGTTGTGTTTGTATGTGTGTGTGTCGTAGTTTTACACGCCCGTGACTGCAGGCCAAGGCTACTATAGCGAAGAAACAGTGTTGTGTTGTGTTGTGTTGCTCAGTGCCTGCGAAGTTGTTAGACTAACAGCAGGGAACATAGAGCAAGTTGTATCGCAGAGCAGCCAGCGTGAGGTTTATATGGGAGGCTACGCTGTTAGTGGTTGCTAGCGTGTTAACACAGAGCGTGTTAGCATTTCTCGGGTTCACACCGAATTACAGCGCACCCTGTCGGGCTGTGACGAAACGAAACCCCCTCAACTAGCGCACTCTAGCGTGAGCATTGTTAATCGACAGTCTCTAGTGGCGCACTCTGGCGTGAACATAATTAATCAACAGTCTCTAGTGGCGCAATCTGGCGTGAACATAATTAATCAACAGTCTCTAGTGGCGCACTCTGGCGTGAACATAATTAATCAACAGTCTCTAGTGGCGCACTCTGGCGTGAGTTTGATCGATCGAGTCGGCTCGAGTGACGCACCCTGGTGCCAATTAGGCGAATCAGCGACGACCAAACGACGCGACTTTGATTAATCGACGACGCGCAGCAGTGGCGCACTCTGGCGAGCGGATAATTTGTCGGCCAGTCATTTGTCATCACCCACTCCCGCGAAGTAAAGCGTGTCAAATTAAAATCCGAGCACAGCAGTAGTAGCATCAGCCGCAGCAGCAGCAGCAGCAGCAGCAGCAGCAGCAGCAGCAGCAGCAGCAGCAGCAGCAGTAGCAGTAGCAGTAGCAGTAGCATCAGCCGCAGCAGCAGCAGCAGCAGCAGTAGTAGCATCAGCCGCAGCAGCAGTAGTAGCAGGAGCATCAGCCGCAGCAGTAGCAGCAGCAGCAGCAGCAGCAGCAGCAGTAGCAGCAGTAGCAGCAGGAGCAGCAGCAGCAGTGGCGACACCCCGCGGCAGAAATCCTCGGCTATTAACTCTGACAGGCTGTTTGCCTTGATTCATTCACTTTCTTCGTTAGACCCGCCCGCTCGTCGCCGACGGCATAGGTAATAGCACAGTAGCTGCCAACGTCAGCGACAGTCTACGAGAGAGTCGAAGTCTCGGTCGGCGACGCCATCGCTGCGTTAAAAGTAGTTTTTTTGTGGAAAAACGAAAGTGGAATCGAATTGTTGGGTTTTGAGGCTAGTCGCCGTCGTCACTTCCGGCGGAACACCAATCTTCATTCACTGATTTTTCCTCGCAGCGTGGGAGTGCGAATCTCTCTCCCTTCTCTCTCTCGCTGTCCTTCCGCGCCCCTTTTCTCTCTCTTTCTCTCTCTCTCTCGCTGTCCTTCCGCGCTCTCCCCCCCCTCTCTCTCTCTCCTCTCCTCCCCTCTCTCTCTCTCCTCCCCTCTCGCTCTCTCCCACGCACACGTACACTCCTGTCCCAGTAGCAGCAGCATTTACAGTCCACTGTAAACCACGGCTACTGTGTCCCCCGTGTACGTGCGTTGCGGATCATCCGCTCGCTCATTAAACACGCCTGCCCGCCGGCCCGTAATTAGGTCACGTCGTAACGGCGGCAGCAGCGGCATTACAACGAGCAAATAATTATCAAGGTCTACGCGCACGCACCCACGCATACGCAAACACGCACGCGCGTACCCACGCACGTACGGACACGCGCACGTACCCACACACACACACACACACACACACACACACACACACACGCACGCATCGCGCACGCACGCGCCTAACCTACACACGCACGCTCGCACATACACAAACACGCGCGCGCGCACGCACGCACGTACGTACGTATGCCCGTCGCACGCAAGGCAAGGCGGGAGAGCGTTCGTGTGTAGTCGTGAGATTTTAGAGAGAGAGACGATTTTCAGAACGCGCACGTATACAGCGAAAGGACAACGCTAATCTAACCTCGTGAGGCTAGCGAGAAATCTTTACCGTGTTGCCGAGAATACCCCAGCGATTGATTCGTCGTCACAGAAAGCAAACAAAATCTAAATGCGCTCGACGTCGGAAAGGAAACCTTTACCGTGTCGCAAAGAAGCAGCTAGGGAGAACCTTGTTAGAAAAGAAACATCTGGATATATATTCCGCGTGTGAGCAAGAAAAGGAACCGGCTAGAGAATCCTTGATAGAAACAAAACTGGATGTGTTCCAGTGTTAGCGGGAAACGTTGAAATACGTTTCTCTAACAAGACAACCGCTACGTGCATAACGTGTGAGAGGAGAGAAGAAGGTGTGTGTAGACAATCTGTGGAACCACCAAGCATCCAGATTGCTAGGAAGCAGACGGGTGGATAAACAAGCAGACGGATTGTGTTTTGTGTTTTTTTGTACGCGCATCTATCCATCCATCCATGCTACGGTCACGTACACGCGCGTGTGCGCGCATGCATTACACGCGTGTGCACGCATGCATTACACGCGTGTGCGCGCACGCATTACACGCGTGTGCGATAAAACAATCGCTATAACTCACCATTATAACAATCTCTACTCGGTTGTTGTGAGATCGGGAATAACTAGCGAAGAATAGCCCTAACATTGTTGTCATCGTCGACGTCGTTGTCGTCGTCATCAACATCGTTGTCGTCGTCGCCATCGACATCGTTGTCGACGTGGCTGTCAGCGTCATCGTCAGCGTCGTCATCGCCATGAAGTTCCGACTAGGGGAGAAGGACGCGGACGCAGCGTCCCAGGAGACGGTGAAGCTTCAGGGAGGAGGAGGAGGAGAAGGAGGAGGGGGAGGAAGCCCTTCCTCCTTCTGGCCGATCGGCTGGCCGCGGTCGCCTCTCTCCTCCCCGGACCACCTTGCCAGCAGCTTCCCCGCCGCGTCACTATCCGACCTCATCTCCTGCGAGTCCGGCTCCGGATTGAACATTGCCGGTGGCGCCCCCTGGCGCGCAAACGCCGTCAGCACGCTGATGTGGCGAGCGGCGGCGCTGGCGAACGCGCGCATGCGCCGTGCCGCCCGCTCGACGTCTCCCAGCTTCCGTTACGTCCCCGAGGATGCGGCGCCGCGAAGCCGTAGCGTCGCCATAGCGACCGGGAAGGAGATGAACGGAGCAGACGGGATGGCAAACGGGGAGAAGGAGAAGGAGGATATCGTTAACGGGAAGAAGGAGGATGAGGAGGAGGATGAGGAGGAAGAGGAGGAGGAAGAGGAGGAGGAGGAGCATAGGTGAGTTCACGATCCATCTTAACAGTGTGCGCCTCTGTGTCACCTGCGGCAAGTAATTGGCTCGAATTTATTGATTGGACGTCACTGGCAGATGGAATGCGAGTGTGGAGTCTGTGTGTGTGTACGATAGGTTCTTGTAGTATACAACAGCAGTACACGCTGTCTATAGCTAGCTACCCAGCCCTGTATGTGTGTGTGTGTGGGTGTGTGCGTGTGCGTGTGCGTGTTGCGGTTGTACTTGGTGGGTGTGTACCGGGTGGTAACTGGCTCTGACAGTCAGTGTGTATAGCTATAGTACTACACCACGGCCAGCCCTATGTAGTGCGCTCGCTGGCTGTGATGATATATGGTAGCCTGGTACCCTGGTGGATGTGGTGGGTGTATACAGGGCGGTTTCTGGTAACTAGTTCTGGTACACACCGCAGTCTGTGTGTTGCGTGCGTGCGTGCGTTGCGTGTTGGTGTGTGCGTGCAGTGCGCTGCGTGTATGTGTGTGTGCGTGCGTGCGGCGTGCGTAGTGTGTGTGTGTGTGTGCGTGCGTGTTGTGCGTGCGTGCCTGTGTGTTGTGTTCACTCCGGCCCTGGTGTGTGTGTGCGTGCGTTTCTGGTGGGTGTGTACAGGGTGGTTGCTGGTTACTAGTTCTGGTACCTAGCCCTGTGTGTGTACTGTGGTGGCTATTAGGGTCCCTGGTACCGACCACAGCCCTGTGTGCGTACTGTGTGTATAGGTACCTGGTACCCAGGCCTGGCTGGCGTACTGCGGTGGTATAGGGTACCCTGGTACCAGCCCCTGTGTTGCGTATGTGGTGCGTATAGGTACCCTGGTACCCGCAGCCAAGTGTTGGGTACTGGTGGTGGTATCGGGTACGCTGGTACCAGCCCTGTGTGTAGTACTGCGGTAGCATCTGGTCCTGGTTCCAGCCCTGTTGTGGGTACTGCGGTGGTATATGTGGTACCCTGGTACCCCCCTGTGTGCGTACTGCGGTGTATATGTACCCTGGTACCAGCCCTGTGTGCGTACTGGTGCGCGTGCTATAGTACCCTACCCTGGTAACTGGCAGCCCTGTGTGCGTACTCTGCGGTGGTGTATATGGTACCAGCGCGCCTGGCCTCTACAGCATGTGTGCGTACTGTGGCGATAGGGTACCGCCAGTCTGACCGCAGCCTGTGTGCGTACTGCGGTGGTATATTGGTACCCTGCTGGTTACTGGTACCAGCCCTGTGTGCGTACTGTGCGCGTATAGGTACCCTGGTACCGACGCCTGTGGGTTCTGTGTGTATATGGAACCCTGGTACCCGCGCGTCAGCCCTGTGTGGGTACTGCGGTGGTTTGTACCTGGTACCAGCCTCTGTTGGCGTACTGGGTCAGCATATGGTACCGCTGCACCCAGGTGGGTACTGTACCTGCGGTTGTAGCTACTACTCTACTCTCGTTACTAATGCTACTATAAGTCATCATATTGCTAGGCCACAGTTGCCTTCTCGCTTAAAAGGGACTACGTCACCGAATTTTCTACTGGTAAATTTTGGTAAAAAAAAAATTGCCATTTTTTACTATTAAAAGTAAGACTAACTGTTATAAAATATATTCCTCAACTCTCCAACGCTGAAAAAGATGTTTACGTTGGTTAAGATTTGCAAAAATTAAGGACGGATTTGGTATTTTCTGTTGCTAACACGTATTCCCCAGTACTGTTCAGATACTGGCGTCATCTCTGTTTTTCACGGGGCAAATTAGGGCATATAAAAAAAGAAAATGGTATACTAAGCATGAAAAAGTAAACAGAAACACTAATTGTATTTTCATACAGTTTTATTGTTGTACATAACACACTACACATTATACCTTAACTAACTTGATGTGTCGAGAATTCCGTCGACGTGCCCGTTTACACTACGATTGGCGAGAGGCTCCTCGGACTTGTAACATACGAGAGCTTGTGTCGGTTTTACCATAATTGCCTAGTGGCCCCCGATGCTATGTCGGCTCTGGTAGCCTACGTACTGAGATGGGTTTACTTACCTACTTCCTGACGGGTAATTTATTTTGCCTCTCACACCCTATCCCTCAATCAGGTTATTATGGTCGGGCAGTGAGCATCCGGAATTTGATAGGGAATCTCTCATCTCATCCTCCTGCCACGTCTCCTCTCATCTCTCTCCGACTCGCTCTCATCTCCGTCTCTTTCTCTCTCGCCACCGCCTCTCGATCTCTGCTCTCTTTCCGCATTTCTCAGCACTAGCTATTTGTATTCTCCTTCTCAGCCCGTCTTTTTCTTCTACGCCTCCTAACATCTTATCTTCTCACCACTCTCTCCGCACCCTCTCTCCTTTCCAATTCAACTCCACCTCTCCTCTCTCTCTCCGCTCCACCTCTCAGAGCCGGCCTCATCCTGTCACTCCGACCTCTAACCCATCCTCTAATTTCTAAAAATAATCACATATAACATCCCAATCACCGGATCCACTCCCCTCGCCTCATTACAAATTCCGCGAAGCGGCCCCCGCCCCACCCACGCACGCATGTTTTCTCAGCACGCACGCGATCGTTATGGACGATAAACAGCGACTATGCATTATCGTCGTTAGCATCGCCGCAGCTTATCTCTAATTATCGTTTTACTAATTAACGCGAGCGTGAATTCCCACACCGCTGACCG
>NW_014578777.1:25043-26937 GCF_000485595.1 Priapulus caudatus
TTCTTTATCTGCTCTTCTTTATCTGCTCTTGATACGATGATAAAAGACACCATATAATATAATAATAACGTGTAAGATTACGTGGAGAAATGAGATGAACGTTTCATAGAGAGGAATTACGGCTGGGATACTCACAACAGATGTACTTTTAAAGGTGGCACAACAACACACCAACAATCTATCAAAAGACCTCATGTCCCATGAATCTTTAGATGAGTCATCAGAAAGTGTATAGAAATGATGCTGAGATGAGATGATAGAGATGAAGCGTAACGATGGTAACATAATCACACTCCAATTATCAACAACCCTCATCATCGAGGAAACTGCGATCAGTGCACGCAGCTTCCCGCGGAAAACGGGATGCGGGAGGAAACTGAAGCCCCATCGAGATATTTTTTATCGTAGCTGGGCTCAGTAGCTCCCCCTAGCGGGTAGTAAATGCGATGCGGAAAGATGCTGCGGCGACGATATTAGCATCTTCGCAGCAGGTGAAGCCCTCCACCGTAGATAAGATGCGGAGGAAGGATGCTGCGACGGTCGGAGTGGGATGCAGAGATGCGGAAGATGCTGCGGCGACGATATTAGCAGGTGAAGCCCTCACCCGTAGATAAGATGCCGATGAAGGATGCTGCGACGAGTAGACTGGGATTCAGAGATGCGGGAAGATACTACGACGATTAGAGTCGGATGCGGAGATGTGAGAAGATGCTGCGGCGACGACGACGATATTAGCATCTTCTCGGTTGGTGAAGCCCGCCCGCCTCCGTAGATGATGCGGAAAGATGCTGAGGAGAGGCGTCTGTCGCGCGCGGACGTGATTTCCCTAGAGGCGCCCGTGACAGCGATCGGCCTCGGCTCGGTTAGTTACCGCTCTAATTATAAACTCGAAAACACGCATGTGTCTAGCCACGCTGTCTCCAGCACCGCGGGAGGAGGGCTAAAGAGGGGGAGGAGGAGAAGGAAACGGGGGAGGAGGAGGAGGAGGAGGAGGAAGAGGAGAAGGAAATGGGGAGGAGAAGGAGGAGGAGAAGGAAAACACGCATGTGTCTAGCCCCGCGGTCGCCAGCACCGTGGGAGGAGGGCTGAAGAGGGGGAGGAGGAGAAGGAAACGGGGGAGGAGGAGGAGGAGGAGGAGGAAGAGGAGAAGGAGATGGGGAGGAGAAGGAGGAGGAGAAGGAAAACACGCATGTGTCTAGCAACACGATCACCAGCACCGCGGGAGGAGGGCTAAAGAGTGGGAAGAGGAGGAGGCGGAGGAGGAGGAGACGGAAATGGGGTTGAGGAGGAGGAAGAGTTGAGAAACCTGAAAAGGAAAGCTGATAGGCCGAGGAGGAGGAGAAGGAGGCGGAGAAGGAAGGAAAGTTGAAACGCAAAAGAAGGGCTAAAGAACTAGAGGAAAATCTGAGGGCAAAAAATTATGGAAGGCTGAAAAGGAGGCGGGGAAACTAGTGAGGAAGATTAAGGAAGAAGAGTATTGACCCTGAAGAGACGACGGGAAAGCTAAAGAGGAGGAAGAGGAGGAGGATGCGACGCACTAAAAGGATGCTGATATAAAGAAGAGGAAGAAGCTGAAGGGGAGGCTGATGAGTAGTAGAATAAACGGCTAATCGTGTGGGAAGAGGAAACCAATTGGCTGAAAAGCCAATTCGAGATTATGATAGCGAGAAAATAAGGCAACTAATGGGGGTTATCGCGTATAGGAACGCGACTGAGACGCAGGAGATGAATGGAGATTAAAAGGGAGGAAATGTCGATGGAGAGAGCGCGTGGTGGCGCGAAACAGGAGGGGGAGTTTTGGGGTTGTATTTGGAAGGCAGAGCGAGAGGCTGAGGGCTGCCTTTACCGTATATGTAACTGTCTTCTATAACAGAAGGAATGGCTTTGAAGTTAG
>NW_014578777.1:29439-31192 GCF_000485595.1 Priapulus caudatus
CGTCCCATCCGAACATCTTTCTTTATTCATAACTATTGGTACATAGTAAGTCGTATGAAATGTTTTTTGTAGCATAGCGAAGGACATGGGCTAGAGCATGCCCTCTATCTGCCTAATAAATTAATATTTTGTTGTAATTGTATTTTCACAATGTAGAGAAAATACCTCGCTCGGTAGTTTGATATTAAAAATAAATCCCGAGCCCTCCATTTGCTAGTGATAGAGAGCTCTAGCTGACGTTATGCTAATAACATTTAAATCGGCCGATAGATGGCGATATATGTCAAGTATGACATGTGCAGCTGTATTCATGGGCTTTATCAAATGAATGTAATGGTACTTTGTGAAATTGTGAAACATGTTAATGTACGTTTGATTTCGAGAACACATATCCACCAGTCACTGTAATCGTAATAAAGTGTCCGTCGCGTCAGATTTCCCTATAACATAGCGGGAAATGCATGTTCGCGCATGCTCACTATCTGGCTAACGATATAATATTTTGTTGTAATTGTACTTTTAAAACGGAGAACAAATACTCCTTTAACTAGTTCGGCGTGCAAAGTGCTTAGTCGCTTATCAACGAACGATTGAACGAACGGATTGGGGAGAGCGGGTTCTTTTCTGGACGTGGGATTGGTCCATTTTAATTATCTGAAAGCCGGGAAAAATACCGGATATAAATTTGTTCGTGATTTAGGGATTAGTTAGGGATTCGTTAGGGATTTGTTAGGGATTAGTTGTCGATTGGAACGTGCGAAAGCTAAAATCGCGATTTCAATCAACCGCGAACTCGAAACTGGGGGAATTGCATGTTTTTTTTTACCCCGGAAACACAGAATTGACCTCCCTCCCTCGCCCACCCTCCTCCTTATTCAGCGAACTTTACCGGAGAGAAGGGATCTCTCGAAGGGATATCATTTCCCGCATCGCTTTTCCGCGGTGTCTCCTTTGTAACACTAATACATGGTGACAATGACAGGAATTTTTGGGGACAGTAGCACGCAGAGCTAGTGACAGTGACACCGTTAATGGGGACACTCTCTCGCGACAGCCCCCCCCCCGGGGGGAGGGGGGCTAGGACATGCGCTGATGACGCTTACTCCCTCCACCGGTGACGATGACGTCATTTGTTCAGTTCTTGTTCAGTTCTTGTTCAGTTCATTGACGTCATTATTCTCGCGCGTTGACCGTGCTTCGTTGTTTGTTTGTGTGCGACAGTGGTGTCGCTCGTCGTCGTCGTGCGAGAACATGCCCCGCCATCTGTCGGACAATGTTAGCAGCTTCGTCTGCTAGTCTGACGGATTATTGATATCGCAATTTATTTTAGTTTTCGGATTCGGCTACAGATGGCAGCAGCTGTGTGTACGTGTGAGACTGAATGCGAGAAGGAGAGACAAGGCGTCAAGTCGGAGAAGGGGGGGGGGGCTAAGAGTGAGTAGGAAAGCAAGCAAGCCCCTAATAGAAAATAAAAGATAGAGAGAGAGACAGAGGTGGCAAGAGAGTAGGAAAAGGGAGAAATAGCTGTGAGCGAAAGAGAGCGAGTGTATCTGCGTACGTGCGTGCGTGTGTGCGTGCGTACGCGACGCATATATACACACATTCAGAGAGAAGAAGAGAGGGCAATAGAGAACGGCAAAGCGAGAAAGAGCGAGAGAGAGAGAGAGAGAGAGAGAGAGAGAGAGAGAGAGAGAGGGCGTGAGTGAGCAAGATAGATAGATAGATGCGAGAAGAGGGCCGTAAAGAAGCGTGG
>NW_014578777.1:32342-33571 GCF_000485595.1 Priapulus caudatus
CCACGCTTCTTTACGGCCCTCTTCTCGCATCTATCTATCTATCTTGCTCACTCACGCCCTCTCTCTCTCTCTCTCTCTCTCTCTCTCTCTCTCTCTCTCACAGAGAGGCTTACAACCTTTCTTTCATAAGCCTATTGCGCGCGTGCTCTGCATACTCACGCACTTCATCGATTCCTTCGAAGCTCTTTCTCTATGTAAAGTACTTCTGTTGGCGCAGAGAAGATGGATGGATGGAGAAGAGGGAGGGGGAAAGGAAATCCTCTTTAAAATTGTATCGAGTTGGTGGTTGCGCGTCGAGCGAAGTTTAATCGTCGTTTATCACTGACCGCAGCCAGCGTGACGTCAGTAGCCTTGCATCGCAACGCGTCTGCTGCGGTGTGACGTCAGCGTATATGTGTAGTGCGTCTCTGCGGCTCTGTGACGTAAGCATACGCACTGTTACGTAGTAAATTAGTTTAGTAGTTCATTAACATAATGACGTCACGTAGCGCGTCTGCAAAGCGAGTGACGTCAGCGTAACTGTGTGTAGATCGTCTGCTACGGCGTGACGTCATCGCGGCAGGACGTCGGGCGGCGTCTGTGATGCTGACAGAGCGACGTTTATCTTCTGCCGTCCGTATGCAGATTTATGGTGGAAGGAGGGATTATGAAAGCAGAGCAGTACGCACGAGCGAGCGAGCGATCGCGGTGAGAAGCGCGTGCGTGCACGGCGGATGTGCTTCATCATCATCGTCATCATCATCGTCATCGTCATCGTTATCGTCAGCTTCATCATCATCGTCATCGTCATCGTCATCGTCGTCATCGTCATCTTCATTATCATTCTGATTTAATTTCTTTATCGTTATCATCGTCGTCGTCGTCGTCGTCATTGTCATTGTCGTTATCATCATCATCATCATCATCATCATCATCATCATCATCATCATCATCATCATCATCATCATCATCATCATCATCATCATCTTCATCATCAATCATTTTCTTTTTCCTAATCGTCACCACTATCATCATTATCATCATCATCAGCGTCAGCGTCATCATCATCATCATCATCATTATCCCAACATATATACAGCCTGTGTGTCGGCCTCACAAACTCATCGCAAGTATAATTATCATAATTCTAATGATAATATTTAATTTCCGCCATGCATCACGTCAATGACGTCATCGTTGTTGCCTGTCTCGCCTCTGCAGTCTAGATTTTTAACAAATTGTGAAAAAAT
>NW_014578777.1:35459-36056 GCF_000485595.1 Priapulus caudatus
GAGAGAGAGAGAGAGAGAGAGAGAGAGAGAGAGAGAGAGAGAGAGAGAGAGAGAGAGAGAGAGAGAGAGAGAGAGAGAGAGAGAGAGAGAGAGAGCGCGCGCTCGCGTCTGCGCACCTTCCTCAGCTTCCGACGGGCGAGAAGAAGGAGAGAATCCCGCTCCGCTTCATTATCTGGGTCATTAGAACATCGCTTCGCGTCTGCCCCGATGTCGCGCCCCCCGTATCCTAGGCAACGCGGCTAGTTACGTTTGAAAGCGTCTGCTAAGCAGCAGTAATCTGTCCGACGAGCGCTTTTGCAAGCCGACGCTGGTCTCGGGGCTGCAATTGATTGAGCCTACCGAATGAGCGGAAGGAATTACTGGGTATAAGATGTTAGGATGGATTTTCTGTTGGGAGAGGGGTTGGATAGAATGACTGGGTATAAGAAGGTAGGATGGATTTTCTGTTGGGGGAGGGGTTGGATAGAATGACTGGTATAAGAAGGTAGGATTGATTTTCTGTTGGGGGAAAGGTTGGATAGAATGACTGGGTATAAGAAGGTAGGATTGATTTTCTGTTGGGGAGGGTTGGATAGAATGACTGGGTATAAGAAGGTA
>NW_014578777.1:38375-46948 GCF_000485595.1 Priapulus caudatus
GAAAAAGAAGAAGAAGAAGAAGAAGAAGAAGAAGAAGAAGAGGAAGATGATGATGATGATAATGATGATGATGATGATGATGAAGAAGAAGAAGAAGAAGAAGAAGAAACAACAGAACGCGATACAATTGTGGATACAATTCGTGAATAAGTAAATCGATGGAAACCTTCCTGCGTAGAGATATCCGCGGGACTTGTTCCTGTGGATCGCTCTCCTGGCGTTAGCCGAGAGAGCGCTAGTCTAGCCGTGGTACACCCACGCTGATGGAGGGAGCGCGCAAATAATCTTCCCCAAGAACATTTGCTGATGAAAAATATAGCAATTTGGCGGAGAGAGAGCGAGAGAGAGAGAAGCGAGAAGAGAGAGCGGCGAAGAGATAGCGGAGCTAGAGAGCGAGAGAGAGAGAGAGATGAGAGAGAGTAGAGAGAGAGAGAGGGAGAGAGAGACGAGAGCGAGAGAGAGAGCGAGAGAAGGAGAGAGAGAAGACGAGGAAGAGAGAGCGAGAGATGAAAGCGATGAGAGAGCGAGAGAGGGAGAGAGCAGAGAGCGAGAGAGCAGAGAGAGAAGCAGAGAGAGGGGAGAGGAAAGGTTGAGACGAGAGAGAGAGACGAGAGGAGAGAGAGAGAGAGACGAGCGCGGCGCGCGAGAAGAGAGAGAGAGCGGACGCCGCGAGAGAGAGGCGGTGAGGCGGAGGGAGAGGATGTAATCGTCCGTAACCTCTTTGCAGCTAGACGCGACTCTCTCGCATTACTCGCGCCCGGGTTGGGCTCCAGGCTACATATATATACTTAAGTCTGTGCACGTTACTCGCAGTGCTTAAACGACGACATGTGAGACGCGAGAGAGATCGAGAGAGAGAGGAGAGAGGAGAGAGAGCGCGATGAGAAGAGAGAGAAGAGAGAGATGGAAAAGAGAGATGAAAGAGATGAGAGAAAGAGAGGAGGATGAGGAAAGAGCAGAGATGTAGGAGAGGAGAAATGAGAAGAGAGAGAGAGAGAGAGAGAGAGGAGGGAGAGGGAGAGAGAGAGGAGAAAGAGAGGAGAAAGAGAGAGAGAGGAGAAGAGAGAGAGAGAGAGAGAAAGAGAGAGGAGAGAGAGAGAGAGAGAGGAGAGAGAGAGAGAGAGAGAAAGAGAGAGAGAGAGAGGAGAGAGAGAGAGAGAGAGAGGAGAGAGACGAGAGAGAGAGAGAGAGAGAGGGAGAGAGAGAGAGATGGAGAGAGAGGTGGGCGAGAGTTGAGCGCGCTAATCAGTTGTGAACGGCGTGCTGTGGCAAACCTGCGCAGCTGGGTGGGGAGGGTGTGCTGCAGGGGGGAAGCATATGGGTGTGTGCAGGGGGAAGGAAAACTGCGTAGGTGGGCCAGGCGGGAGAATGAATGTGATAATGTTGTGGTCATAGAGGAAGGAGGGGTGGAAAGAGTTACCCAGGAAACGTTACGGAGTAACTAGCTACTAGATCAATAGTATTTATTAGATTAATAGTCTCTAATCAGAGAACTAAATTCGGGAAAAGATTATTGGAATCGAACATTAAAATCCTTACAAAATTTATTTTGTTTCACGTTTTCTCGTTGCGTATTTTTTCACTTTTTTACTATGATATTGATTATTTACTATGGTATTGATTATTTACTATGGTATTGATTATTTACTATGGTATTGATTATTTACTATGGTATTGATTATTTACTATGGTATTGATTATTTACTATGGTATTGATTCAAGGGGGGAATAGCTATAGAGGGAAAGCGTAACATAACCCTTGCGCCCTCTCACCTTCCTCTATCAGCCAATACGCTCTAACTCACACACACATCAAACAGCGGTCTCTGCTGCCTGCCTCCCTTGGGGGATGACGACGTCGGGTTTTCGCGCGGACAATGGAGGCCGGTAACGAAGGCAACCGACGTTCGGTAATTGCGAAAATGCGGCTCGGTGCACCGCCCGCCGGGTAACTCAGCTCCGATGCGAACAGCAATTTCGCGCGACCATCTTGAAATTTAATTCCGTTACCTTAATGACGATACCGCCCCTCCGCACTTTCGCTCTCCTCTCTTTCTTCTTCTTCTTCTTCTTATGTTTTTTTCTTGTCATTCTTCTTCTTCTTTTTCGTTTTCTTCTTTTTTTTCCGTTTTTTTCTTCTTCTTCTTCTTCTTCTTCTTCGTTTTCTTCTTCTTCTTCTTTTTCTTCTTCCTCTTTTTCTTCTTTTTCTTCTTCTTCGACTTCTTCTTCTTCTTCTTCTTTTTCTTCTTCCTCTTTTTTCTTCCTCGCGAGAGCGAGAGAGCGAGAGAAAGGGAGCGAGAGAAAGAGAGAGAGAGCGAGACAAACAGAAAGAAAGAACGAGAGAGAGGCCCGCAAGAGAGAGGAGGGGGAAGAGAGCGCACGAGAGAGAGAGAGCCAGAGAGAGAGAAATAGAACGCGAGAGGCAGAGAGCGAGAGAGAGCGGACGGCCCGAGCGAGGCAGACGCTCTCTCCGCAGCGATGTAACCATAGCAATAGTCAGCAAGCAAGCAAGCAGACGACGATAGTAGATGGGTAGAGAGTAGATTGAGTCTATATTATGGTCAATTCGGTTAAGGTGAGATGACAGTAATTGCTCAGGATTTGTATTCTTCGCTCGTTTGCACGCAGCCAGTGATTGTACGCTCAGCGTTAGCGCGATATTAGTTTATTATATATTAGTTAGCGCGATATTAGTTCATTATATATTAGTTAGCGCGATATATCGTTCAATACTATAGAATTTCAAACAGGAAAAAAATGACTAGAAGTGATGCCATACTTGTCACAGTTACGGCATTCCGCCATCTTTGCAATTTGGTGACAATTAACTCACTTGGTGATATCCATGTGGCGGCGTTGGTATGCTGCTCACGAGGAACCCCGTCCTCCGAACCCTGTGGGAACCTACCGCCTAATGCGGCACGTCGTTCACTTATTCCTCTTACTCTTCTTCTCCTTCTCTCTTTCTCTCTCTCTCTCTCTCTCTTCTCTTCTCCCTCTCTTATCTCTTCTCTCTCTTTCCTCTTTCTCTTCTCCTTTGCTATTTTTCGTTCTCTCTTCCTTCTTCTCTCTTCTTCTGATTTGCCTCTCCTCTGCTTTCCCTCTATCTCCCTCTGTTCCCAGCCCTTGCTTTCTTCTCTGGTTCCCGTCTCTCCTTTCTTCTTTTTGCTTCATTTTCTTCTTTTTCGTTTCTCTTTCTCCCTCTCTCTTTTTCGTCTTTCTCCTCCTCTTCTTGTCCGGCTTCTCTCTCCCGCTTCTCTCTCTTCTCGTTCTCTCTCTCTCTCTCTGCTCTCTCTCTCTCTCTCTCTCTCTGGTCTCTCTCACCCCTCTCTCTTGGCTCTCTCTCTCTCTCTCTCTCTCTTCTTTTTCGCCTCCCTCCCTCTCTCCACTCTATAGTCTCTTCACTCTATCTTCTGCTCGCGCGCTTCTCTGGTCTCCCCCTCTCTCTTCTCTGTCTCTCTCCTCTCTCTCTCTCTCTCTTATCTCTCTCTCGTACTTTCTTTTCTCGACTCTCCTCTCTTTCCCTTTATCTTCTCTCTTCTCTCTCTCTCGCCTCCTTTCTTTCGTTTTTCCTCTTCTCTATCGACACTCCCTCTCCTCACTCGGCCCCATTGTCTTACGATGATGCATTATTCCTTGCGAGGCTGTTAGCTCGAGTGGAGGAGAAGCATCACACAACGCACACATGCGGTGGCGGCTCGGAGCACGTGTTCTTAGGGCGCATGTGGCGCGCAGGCTAACACGTTTCGTGCAGTGTCCGTTGGCTGGCGAACAGTGTTACCCCCAGCGAGCAGGATGAGCCCTTGAAATCGCGTGGAAGTTTTAATGAAGAACTTGGTCGTTAACAGGCACGCAGCAGCGCGCGCAACAACAGTTAAGCATTCACATCGACATATGCCACACGCACGCACACAACGCATACTACGACGCATACAGTCTATCATAAGTCGTACACATGCACACGTAGGCACACATGCATATTCTGATAACGGCACACACACTAGGTGTTCTGGCCGCGTCGCACCACTCACACGACGGCGAGACGCCCACGCAACGACAACACATAAGACACGTAATGCAACACATGTATCTGACAGATCTCCACATACGGTCAAGTACATTAATACTACTACACAATCACAAACGACACACCAACCAAACTAGCAAACCACACTAGCAATACCGATACGATTAAGCATCGCACGACATAGAAGCACACACACACAACACACAACACAACCACGACACACCGCACCAAGTGAGTCAGCACCACTCACCGCCGCCGCGCGAAGCTCTCGGTGATATTGCGTATTCGAACGAGACGCGGCTACTCAGTCCTGTGCGATGATTGTCTTTTGCTGCTTGTGCTCATATTAGAGACAGTGAGTTATTTCGATAATCCACGGTGCCGGTAATGGGTTTAAGATGTGATGTATCTCATGTCTGACTCCGGGGATAACTCGAGTGCACGGCAGAGTGGTGTGGGAGTGGTGATGGATAGTATTGTCGTGGATGGTATGGGGTGGATGGTATGGATGGATGGATGGAGATGTATGGCTGTGGTTTCGGCTGGATGGGGTGGTGATGGGATGGATGGATGGATGGATGGAATGGATGGAGTGGATGGCGTATGGATGGGTGGATGGATGGATGGGATGGTATGGATGGATGAGATGGAATTGGATGGGATGGGGTGTGGGATGGTGATGGTTATGGATGTATGATGGGATGAGATGGTATGGGATGGAATGGATGATGTATGGATGATGGGGATGGATGGCATGGATGGGCGATGGAATGGATGGATGGATGGTGGATGGTATGGGTGGAGAGGGTATGGATGGATGGGACGGACGGATGGTGGATGGATGGATGGATGGATGATGGATGGATGGATGGATGGGTATGGATGGATGGTGATGGATGGATAGGATGGGATCGTAGATAGATATGATAGAAGAGGAGATAGATAAGTAGATGTAGAAGATAAGATTAGATGAGGATATATTTAAATAGACTGGTATAATTGAGCTGGGAGGGACGGGTGTGGATGGTATGGGATGGGTGGACGGATCGGACGGGTCGGCAAGGTGTTCGTACGCAACCAACACTGCAGCATTGCAGCAAGTAGTGGATGCTGCACGCACGTACGGAGGCGAGAAGATAACCGATGAATCACGACCGATGAAGACTGTCACCTTCTGACATCACCCCAATGCACTTAAAAATGTCACGTTACTAAAAAAAATCGCGTTTCAGATGAGAGAAGTTATAGAACGGCCGCGAGGGTGCGCCCTCTGATTCGCGATTATATCTGTTTTGCACTCATAACGCTTGCCGGGGGGGGAGTGTGGACTTAATCACTGGCGTCGGAACAGAGTGAAATATTTGATCAGGCGACATGCGTCGTCTTCTCGCGTATTCTCGCTTCTTCTTTCGCCCTCGGTGTTAATGATGGATGCGAGCATAATCAATGCGCGATTGCACACGTCGAATCTCTGTAATATAATTTACGCTCAGCACACCGCGCTATGTCTCTTTCTCACTTCTCTTCTCTCTCTCTCGTCTCCTCCTCTCATCTCGGCACCACTCTCTCTCTCTCTCTTGCTCTCTCTCAACACACCTCGCTTCCTCGTCTCTCTCTTTCTCTCTCTCACTCTATCTTCACTTTCTCTTTTTTTATCTCTCTCTTCTCTTCTCTCTATCGTCTCACTCTCTCGTCTCTCTCTCTCTCTCTCTGTCTTCTCTCTGTGTCACCTCTTTCTCCTCTTTTCCTGCTCTCTCTTCTCTCGGGCTCTCATCACGGTCTCTCTCTCTCTTCGTCTCTCTCGTCTCTTGTCCTCTCTCTCCTCTCTTCTTCTCTCTTCACTTTCTCTCCCGCTCTCTCTATTCTCTCTCACTCTCTCTCGCTCTCTCTTCTTTCTTTCTCTCTCTCCTCTATCTCTCTTCTGTATCTCTCTCTCCTCTCCTGCTCTCACTTTACTTGTTTTATTTATCTCTTTTCCGTCTCTCGCCTCTCTTCCTCTCTCTCTCTCTCCCTTCTCTCATCTGCTCGTCTGCTTCTCTCTCTCTCTCTTTCTCTCTCTCTTCCTCTCTCTCTTCTCTCTCTCTCTGCTCTTCACTTTTCTCTCGCTCTCTCTCTTATCTCTCGTTCACTTTCTTCGCTCACTTTCTCTCTTTTCTATCTCTCTCTCTCTCTCTTCTCTCGCTCTTTTTTATCTCACTCTTCGCTCTCTTTCTCGTCCTCTCTATCTCTTTTCTCGTCTCTCTCTCTCTCTCGTTCTCTCTCTCTGCTCCTCTCTCTTCTCTCTCACCCTCCTTCTCTCTGTACCTATCTATCTTTTTCTCTATCTCCGTTCTCTCTCTCTATCTATTACCCTCCCTCGTTCCTTCCACCTTTCTCTCACTCCCCTCTCTCTTCTAATTCTCTTCGCTCTGCACACACAACATCACACACTCTCTGCACGGCGATGGTAGAATCGCTCGGACGCAACACCCGGTCGCGGCGGGCGTGTAAATATCTGAAAACGGGGCACGATGCAGCTCGCCGCAGCGCCGCAGTGCGTCTGCGGGGAAACGGCAAAACAGGGGCTTTGTGACTGCTCGCCGTGTAATACGTGCGGTGTTTCCTACGCGCCCTGTCGTGAAGGTACCCGCGCTCGCTCGGCGGATTTTAACAATCTCCAATCTCAAGCGACGGCATGAATTAAACGAACGAATGAGGTTCGTTCAGTATTGAATTACGAACGCTGGATGACTCCTTCTATGGACGAGATCGCTCGGTGTGTTGGCACGGTCGTGCAATTGTATGCTGTGCTGTGTCTGTTGTTGTTGCTCTCTCCTGCGCTGTGCTGCTGCTTGCTGGTGGTCGATCGAGTCCGGTGGTGCTTGCTGCTGCTGGTGGCTGTGGTGGTGTGTGTTAGTTGCTTGTTTGCTTCTGCTGCTGCTAATGGTTGTGTGTGGGTTGTTGTTTGGTGTTATTGTTGTTATTGTGGTTGTTGTTGTGTTGTTGTTGTTGTTGTTGTTGTTGGGTAGTGTGTGTGGTGGTGGTGTGTTATGTTTGCTGGCTGCCGTTGCTGCGTTGTGTACTGTCAGCGGGTGGCTGGGTGGTCGGTGTGGGTGGTGGTGGTGGTGCGGTGGTGGTGGGGGGTGGTGTGGGTCGCGTAGCTGGTGGGGTTGCTGCTGCCTGCTGGGTGGTGGTTGGTGAATATAGGTGGCTGCTGTGGTGGGGTGGTGCGTAGTTGGTGATGCGGTGTTGTTGCTGCTGCTGGTTTGTGTTGTTGTTGTGCTATGTTGTTGTTGTTGTGTTGAGGTGGTGGTGCTGTTTGCTGTGATGTGATGATGCTGCTGCTGTTGCTGTGTTGCTGCTGCTTGCTGCTGCGGTTGTGCTGCTGCTGTTGATGATGATGCTGCTGCGTTGCTTGTGCTAGGTGATGATGATGCTGGTGTTGCTGCTGCATGCTGATAGACCGCGATTTCTGCTGTTGCTGGGCTGCTGATGATGCGATGATGTGCTGTTGCTGCCTGCGGTTTGATGTGTGCTGCTGGCTGCGGTGCTGCGTTTTTTCTTGATGAGACGCACGGTGCACGGCCAGACAGTGGCGCGTCGCGCTCCTACGTGACAGTTTCTTTACAAACCACAGCACACACACCACGACACCACACACAACACAGCACATCACACACGACACACATCACACACACCACTGCGCGCGCGCGCTGCGGCGCTCACAGCGACAACACACAGACGACACACTCCGCCGCCGCGCGCACACACACACAACACACGAACTCAAGCCGCGACACAGCAGCTACACACCCACACCACAACACTGATACACCACTCCGACTATGCCAACATATCAACATACACACAGCAACCGCCGGCCGCCGCATCACACCACACATACACACGACCAACACGCGCGCGCGTGCGGCACCACACAACACACCCGCGCCCCGCTGCGTTCACCAAAAGAACACCCGCCGTGCGCCCGGCGGCGCCTACACACACACAGACAAACACACACGCGCGCGCGCAGCAGACAACACACGCACGCACGACCCACCCACACGCGGCGGCGCACAACCACAGACACACACCGACACACATCCACACACACACACACAAGGATACAGGACAAAGGCTAAACGGCGAGACCCGGCCGCCCCGTCACACCCAGATGGCTATGCCCTCCCCCCGTCCCCGTCCCTCCCTCGTATCGGTTTATGATAAATCCGAAGGGACCAGCGACATCTCCGGATGATTAGATCACTGCACGCAATCGTGGGTTCCTCTCCGAAGGAACGTTTCCGCTGGTGCCGCGTCGCTTAATACGGAGAGATGGTGGATAAGCGATAGCGTACCTTTGCACCCCGAGCGACAATTTCCCAGCGGCATTATAGACAAGCATTCTCGTATAAACGCGGAGGGTATAATATTGTGGTGGAGGGATTCTCTTGACCGCCGTCCGGGTGTGATATTATAAAATATATATATTTATATATGGTGTGTGTGTGTGAGTAGTGGTGGGTCGTGTGTTGTGTGTAGTGGGTGTGTGGTCTGTGTTGTG
>NW_014578777.1:52683-53572 GCF_000485595.1 Priapulus caudatus
TGCGTGCGTGCGTGCGTGCGTGCGTGCGTGCGTGCGTGCGTGCGTGCGTGCGTGCGTGCGTGCGTGCGTGTGCGTACGTGCGTGCGTCGTGTGTGCATGTGTGCGCGCGCGTGTGTATGGTGTACATGCGTCTACTCGCGTGCGCGCGTGCGTGCGCGTGTGTCTATGCGCGTGCGTGCATAAATATATGTGCGTGCAAGCTCCGGGTGCTACGGCCACGACCCCAATCTGCGACTACGCGCCCCCCAACTCTTGCTCATAACTGAAGAAGGAGGGAGGGTGGAGTCCAGTTACGATTGAGTTAAAACAGCACTTTGGTTTATTGATTTTCCGCGGATTCGATGCCACGCGAGCTTTCTCTCTCTTCCTTGTCATTCCGCACTCATCATCATCATCATCATCATCAGCAGCAGCAGCAGCAGCAGCAACAACATCATCATCATCATCACCAGCAGCAGCAGCAGCATCATCATCATCAGGAGCAGTAGCAGCAGCAGCGTCAGAATCAGCAGCAGCAGCAGCAGCAACATCATCATCATCATCAGCAGCAGCAGCGTCAGTATCAGCAGCAATAGTAGTAGTAGCAGTAGCAGTATCAGTAGCAGTAGCAGTAGCAGCAGAAGTAGTAGTAGTAGCAGCAGCAGCAGCAGCAGCAACATCATCATCATCAGCAGCAGCAGCAGCAGCGTCAGTATCAGCAGCAATAGTAGTAGTAGTAGTAGCAATAGCAGTAGCAGCAGCATCAGCAGTAGAAGTAGTAGCAGTAGTAGCAGTAGCAGCAGCAGTAGCAGCAGCAGCATCATCATCATCAGCAGCAGCAGCAGCATCATCATCATCAGCAGCAGCAGCAGCAGCGAGCTGTCGCATGCTACGATACTTACAACTGACC
>NW_014578777.1:53582-55976 GCF_000485595.1 Priapulus caudatus
CACACACACACACACACACACACACACACACACACACACACACACACACACACACACAGGGACATAGTCATATATATGGTACACGCGCGGTGCGTTCCAATTTGCGGTGGTTATTTACAGTGGGCCCGCTATACAGCGAAGCCGCCACTGATGAGCTATATATATACATGGGCTGTTATTGCTGGACTCTGGTCAGAGAGAGAGAGAGAGATGGTTTCACACACAGATGTCCGGGAACCCAATATTGTTGTAAGGGAAAGTGGTTAGCCAGTGACATCGTGAGAGTGAGAGTGATAGAAGCAAAGAGAGAGTGAGACGGTTAGGGGAATAAAGAGAGGGAGAGAGGGGGGTAGAAGAAAGAGGGAGAGAGGAATAGAGAAAAGTGAGCGAAAGAGAGAGAACGTGGGAGGGAGGGAGAGAAAGAGAGCGGGGAGAGAGAGAGAGAGACGAGAAAGAGAGGAGAAGCTGCGCGCGCGCCAGGAGAGAGAGAGAGAGCGGAGAGATAGAGTCAAAGAGAGAGAGAGAGAGCGGGAGAGCCGCCGACGAGTGGCTGAAGAGAGAGCGGGGATCATAGAGTGAAAGGAGAGAGAGAAGAGCAGAGCAGAGAGAGAGAGAGCGCGCGCGCGCCGTCACACCACTGCTTTCACATGGCTTCACCGGCCGTCACCGCTCCCGCTGCCGAGTGGAAGCGCGTAAGATGCGCGCCGTCTCTCCTCAGCCTCCGCATCCCTCCGCCGCCCGCCTTCATTAGCGAGCAGCGCCTAATGAAGCCGTCAGTTGATCGGCGCGTACGCCGCGGTCGGGGAGTAGCGCTCTCTGCCTCCTGTTGTGTTGTGCAGTGACTGGTCATCGAGCCACGGCGTCGGCACTAGCGTAGTGTAGCCGCAGTCAACATCCCAGCAGCATCAGAAGAAGCAGTGGCAGTAGCAGCAGTACCAGAAATAGCAGTGGTAGTAGTAGTAGCAGCAGTACCAGAAGAATCAGTGGTAGTCGTAGTAGAAGCAGCAGCAGCGATAGTAGTGGTTGTAACAACAACAACAACAACAACAACAACAACAACAACAGCAGCAGCAGCAGCAGCGAAGCTGTAGCAGCATCAGTAGCAGAAGCAGCAGCAGCAGTACAAACGGTGGAGTTTAACCAGCAGTGGTGGCGGCAGTAACAGCGACGGTAGTGGCTGCGATAGTAGTGACTGTAACAACAACAACAACAACAACAACAACAACAACAACAGCAGCAGCAGCATCAGCAGCATCACCATTCGCAGCATCAGCAGCAGCAGCAGCGGCGGCGGCGGAAGCGGCAGCGGTACTAGTGACAGTAACAGCGGTGTAAACACTTGGCTTCCATCAGTGATAACGCACGCACGCACGGAGGATGAGCATGAGGAAGAGATGCTGGCGACAGCCATTGTGAACTCTCTATACGTCTGCGTTTCTCACACTCTGCGGCAGACTCCACACTCGTCGCAAGGCTTGCTGCATCGCGCGCACGCATACACGCGAGCGCGCACCGCTGCTAACGCACGCATACACGCGAGCGTGCACCGCTGCAAACGCACGCACACACGCGAGCGTGTACCGCTGCTAACGCACGCATACACGCGAGCGTGCACCGCTGCTAACGCACGCGCCGTCAGCTATCTAACGACTAGACTAACGTGCGAGTGAATGAATAAATGCACGACTGCGCGCGCGTGCGTGCGTGCGTGTGCGTGCGTGCGTGTGTCTGAAGCGAAGAACTGAACCCCAGACGCGTGAATTCGCGTGAATCTTCATATTCCAGCGCTTTCTACTGTGAGCTCGCTCGATCGCCCGCCCGCGCGTGCGCGTGTTTGTGTGTGTGAGATCGTCTGCGCTGCTTGAAGCTGTTGTGTAGTAGTATAGACGCATCTCGTCTGCGACACCTCTGTGCGTGTACGTGTGCGCGCGCGCTTGTACGGAGGTGTATATCTCTCTGTGTCCGTGATACGGCTAGCCGCAGTGCTGCGTGCTAGCGCGTTCGTTCGTTTGTCGCGCGTGTGTTTGTGTCGGCAGCTCGTGTGCGGCTAGCGCGTGTGATCACGTGTACATTACGTCGTCGTCATCGTCGTCATCGTCGTCATCGTCATCGTCATCGTCATCGTCATCGTCGGTTTGTGGTAACGTCGTCGTGGGTGAGGTACCGCCTGCTACCGCTGCCGACGTGTGTGCGTGCGTGTCAGACGGTAACACCAGGACTGGTGTTCACGCGCGCATACACACTCTCGCTACAACCCAGCGAGGCAGCTACTGTGAGAGGAGAAAAGTGCACACGAAAAGGGCAGCGAGAGAGGGAAAGAGTGAGAGTGAGAGCGAGAACGAGAGAGAGAGAGAGAGAGAGAGAGAGAGAGAGAGAGAGAGAGAGAGAGAGAGA
>NW_014578777.1:56468-57257 GCF_000485595.1 Priapulus caudatus
TTCTACTCTCTCTCCTCCTCCTTTTGCTCTCCTCTCTCTCTCTCTCTCTCTCTCTCTCTCTCCTCTCTCTCCTCTCTCTCTCTCCTCTTTCTTCTTTCTCTCCTCTCCTCTCTCTCCTCTCTCTCCTCTCGCTCCTCCTCTCCTCTCCTTTTCCTCTTCCTCCTCCTCCTCCTCCTCCTCCTCCTCCTCCTCCTTCTCCTACATCCCTTTTGCTCTTCCTTCTACCGTCTTCTCCTCCGATTTTCATATCATTCTTTTCTGTCGGTTATGTCTTCCTTTCTTAAGCTCTCCCGCCACCTTCTCAGTGTTGCTTCATCTCGCCATGTTTTCTTCTCCGCTGCTCTCTTTCTCTCTCTCTTCCCCTTCTCCGATCAGGTATCATAATGATAGTTGTCAATGAATCATTATCAGGAGTAGATAATAGGGAATAGGTTCATATTATCTACTCCTGATCATTATTGATTGTTTGCTCTATATCATCTATATCTGCGGTAGAGAGATTCAATCCTTATCATACACACCATCACGCGTGTAAACACTCACTCATCCCAGACTCACTCACGCAGCATTTTCTCTCTCTCTCTCTCTCTCTCTCTCTATCTCTCCCTATCTCTATCTCTCCCTCTCTCTCGCTCTCTCTCTCTCCCTCTCTCTATCTCTCATTTTCTCTCCATCTATCTCGCTCTCTCTCTCTCTCTTTTTCTCTCTCCCTATTTCCCTCCCTCTCTCCCTCTCTCTCTCTCTCTCTTTCTCTCCCTCTCTCTCTCTCTCTCTCTCTCTCTCTCTCTC
>NW_014578778.1:0-602 GCF_000485595.1 Priapulus caudatus
TTATGGATGGCGAAGTGCCGTTCAAAGAAGTCTATGTGCATGGCTTGGTGCGCGACGGCGACGGTCAAAAAATGTCGAAATCTAAAGGCAATGTGCTTGATCCGTTGGATGTGATTGAAGGCATCACCTTAGATGCGCTGCTAGAAAAGCGTACCGGCAATATGATGCAGCCACATCTGGCAGATAAAATCGCCAAAGCGACCAAAAAGCAATTCCCCGACGGCATTCCTGCTTACGGCACCGATGCGATGCGCTTCACCTTTGCGTCTTTAGCCACCAATGGACGCGATGTGCGCTTTGACCTGCATCGTATCGAAGGCAATCGTAATTTCTGTAACAAACTCTGGAATGCCGCACGTTATGTGCTAATGCAGACCGAAGATAAAGACGTAGGGCTTAACAATGACGCGTTAAGCCTCTCCTTGGCAGATCGCTGGATTCTCTCCAAACTACAACACACCGCGCAGCAAGTCAGCGAACATTTCACCAGCTATCGTTTCGATTTAGCGGCAAAAGCATTGTATGAATTCACATGGCTGTTGTAATTGGTGCACAGGGCGTATACTTGGTGTACGATGCTTGGTGTCTAAATGTGACGATAT
>NW_014578778.1:1707-5696 GCF_000485595.1 Priapulus caudatus
AGAACACGACATTTCACTCAAATGCGAACAAGGAAGTTCAGCTGCTGCAGAAGTTGGGTCAGGGAGGATTCGGTTATGTACATCTAGCGATGTACGCTGGAAAGAAAGTCGCAGCAAAGATACTGCACGACGAAATTTTCGCCCAACCTTTGGCAACAACCGAAATCGGTCAGCTTGCACGTGTCGTCTGACGACACGACGATGTTAGCCGGCTTGATGTTAGATGTTAGATGAATGTTAGATGTTAGCCGGCTTGATGTTAGCCGGCTTGATGTCGAGATGTGCAATGTGCTCGCCGTGTATGTACTCGAGCGCCGATGCAACTTGCCTGGCGAACATTAGCCTTCGCTCGCAGCTAATGGTCACGTGGGCATTGATGATCTGCTGCAGATTACGTTCTCCTCCGTATTCCATGACCATGCATCGGGAACCATCGTCTCGTGTGTAGACGAAAAGCAGCGAGATGACACGGTGGTGTTGCAAGCCCAATGCGTTTCTTTCAGCCTTCGTATCGTCGTGCAGTATCTTTGCTGCGACTTTCTTTCCAGCGTACATCGCTAGATGTACATATCCGAATCCTCCCTGTCCCAACTTCTGCAGCAGCTGAACTTCCTTGTTCGCATTTGAGTGAAATGTCGTGTACTTCATTTTGATAAATCCACGTAGTTGTAGTATTCAAAGTTGACGGCTGTAAGTCATTCATTGCTCGTGGTAGACGATTGATCCGCTTATATAGCAGCTTTCGGGCTAGCCGCCGAGGTGACAAAGAAGCTAACACCACGCAATTAACGCGTCTCGTCGCTGGCTCGGCTACGCGAAATCGCCAGCCAAGTCTCGGCCATGGGTTAGGGTCAAAAGAAGTCAACTCGCTGTCTCGCACCCGGCCGCCTGCCCACGATCTCCTCCAGCCCACCCACCTTCTCCCCATGCAATTTCGCGCGCGCCCGCTCTCGTTTTGCATGTGTCGTATTCTCGTTTTTTGCTTCCTAACGTGTGTCTGAGGCAGTAACTGTTTATGCGACGCGATTTATACTACTAGTTTGATAGGTTTTTCAGTGCTTCATCTACGCCGGCATCGGCGTCGCCCATCTAGACGTGGCGCCGCGCTTCGGCTCCGTCGTCGTCAGCGTCATCAACACGGCCGCTTGTTTCGCCAGCATCGCGTCGCCATACCTCGTCGGCGTCGTCACGTCTGAAGTGCATGTGTGGGTGGGGGGATGTGTGTGTGTGCGAGTAGGTTTCTTTCAAGCCTTTCGTATCGTCGCTGCAGTATCTTTGCCGCGACTTTCTTTCCAGCTACATCGCTTAGTGTTACATATCGAATCCTCCCTGTCCAACTTTGCGAGCACAGCTGACACTCTCCTGTTCGCATTGAGCAAAATGTTCAGTGTAACTTCATTTGATAAATCCACGTAGTCTGTAGTATTCAATGTTAACGCTGTAATTCAGTCAATGCCGCGTACAGGTAGCGACTTGATCCGCTTATATAGCAGCTACTCGGGCTAGCCACCGAGTGTGACAAAGAAGCTACACCACTAAATTAACAGCGTCTCGTCGGCTGGCTCGGCTACGCGCGAAAAACTCGTCCAGCCCTAGCTCACGGTCATGGGGCTAGCGGTCAAAAGAAGTCAACTCGCTGTTTCGCCACACCGCCCGCACTGCCACGATCGCCTCCAGCGCACCCCTCAGCCCTCCCATGCAATTTCCGGCGAACGCCCGCTGTCGTTTGCATGTGTCGTTTCTGCGTTTTTTCCTTCCTACGGGTGTCTGAGCAGTAACTTTCATGCGACGCGAATGTATACTACTTATTTGATAGCCGTTTTCAATGCTTCATCTACCGCCAGGCCATCGCGTCCGCCTCATCTAGACGTGAGCGCCGCGCTTGCGAGCTCGTCGTCCGTCAGCGTCATCAACACGCCGCTTGTTTTCGCCAGATCGCGTCGCCCTACCTCGTCGGCGTCGTCACCGTCTGAAGTGACATGTGTGGGTGGAGGGGGAGGGGGGGAATTTTGTGGGCGGTTAGGGAGAGGGCAGGGAGGATGTGTGGGGCGTGAGGGTGTGGGTAGCGAAGGGAGAGGTGTGTGTTGTGAGGACGGAGGGGAGGGGGAGGGGCATGTGTGTGGAGGGACGGGGGGGAGGGGAGCGCGGATGTGTGTGTAGGGGAGGGAGTGTAGGGTAGGGAAGCGGAGGGGCGTGTGTGACGGGGAGTTGTGTGGTCATAGGAGGGAAAGGGCGGAGGGAGTGTGGAGGGGCTGGGCCGAGGAGGGATGTGTATGGGGGTGAGGAGAAGGGGAGCCGGGATGTGTCTGGGCCAGAGGGGGAGAGGGGTGTGTGTGGGGTAAGGGAGGGGAGGGATATGTGTGGCGGAGGGGAGGGGGCTAGGCGTGTTGTGTTGTGGGGGAGGGGAGGGCGAGGGGAAGAGGCGGGAAGGGGAGGGGAGGGGAGAGGAGGGGATGTATGTGTGTGGGGAGCGGAAGGGGAGGGGATGTATGTGTGTGAGCGGAGGCGGAGGGTGTGTCGTGTGTGTGTGTGAGTGAGGAGAGAGCGCAAGACCACGTGATGAGCTTACGAACACATAATGAAACCATCACTAAAAGTCTATAGACACGTTTCTTTTCCTGCTTTGTTTGTTTGTTTTTTGTTCGCATATGTTCCTACGTGTTCGAGAAAAAATTGAGTTTTTAACATTTTGGCGTCTTTCAATTATCTCCCAGCCCCACACGCTATCAAAACGGTTTTCTATCAAACGCAAGCACTTTAGCACGGTAATCTAGATATAAAACACATAGCAGCAACATCGCACCTCAGGCACTGTCCTTCTCACTAAATCAACTCGATATGTTGAGTTCTTGTATTGTATGCCCTATCATGTATTTCATCAAAATTCAATCCCGTAATTGCATCGCGTGCCCATCGAACCCTATATGTTAGAACAATTTTTTTATAGCTCGGCGCAACGAAAAATCTATGTCACCGTGAAGAGAAAAACGTAGTCTCGCATGCACCAGTAAAAAGTGAGCATATATGGGTGTAAGATTAGCTATATGCATGCAGATCATTATGTGGTCAGGAGCTAACGAAGAAGAATCAATCAGGAATGGGTCGAAGATAGTAGTTGATCTTCGAACGAATGACCCATCTAAACATTATTTAATAAAATATATGAAAAAAATTATGATTTCGATCATGCATGCAAACAATAATTCCAAAAATTTTACAATTTCACCTTGCTTGGAATTAATGGTATTAATCGGATGTGAAGCTGATCGAATGAGACCTCCTACTTTTCGCCTACTCGTTGAGAAGGAATCTGCCCTGTGTCTCTTGTGCGAATGCTCCTTCTATGTGCAGAGAGCAGGGTGTTATATGAAGGCGCAGGGATGCATGACCATGTCTACTGCTGTTCGTACGTGGTGTCTGCTTTGTCTTATGTCGAATGCTCCTTCTATGTGCAGACAGCAGGCGATATATGAAGGCGGGCAGCGGATGCATGACCATGTACTGCTGTTCGTACGTGGTGTCTGCTTTGTCTCATGTGAATGCTCGTTCTATGTGCAGACAGCAGGGTGTTATATGAAGGCGGCAGGGATACATGACCATGTACTGCTGTTCGTACGTGGTTTCTGCTTTGCTCTTATATTAATGCTCCTTCTATGTGCAGACAGCAGGGAGCATGACCATGTCCTACTTTCTCTAAGTGTGAGAAGGAGTGTGCTCGTAGTCTCTTATGGACATCTCATATCGTGTCTTATATGCTGCGTCTTATTTGCAGGGATCAAGGGCTTCTTTGTAAACTATGTTTTTGGTCTTCCTGTCTGTGTGTGAATGAACATCGCCGTGGGTTTGCATAATCGTGAAAGGCAACATAGAGCATGCCATGGGAGAAGACAGGTGTGGTCAGGTGCAAGACTATGGTAGTGGAAATCTGTCGTTGGGCTTTGTTTATTGTCATAGCAATATAGGAAAGGCGGATAGGGAATTGCAGTCTT
>NW_014578778.1:5706-14180 GCF_000485595.1 Priapulus caudatus
GGTGAGGGGTCGTGGGTAGAAGGGCAGAGGTGTGTGTTTGGAGGCGAGCGGGAGGGGGAGGGGATGTGTGTTGAGGGACGGAGGGGGAGGGAGGGGATGTGTGTGGGGAGGGGAGGTGTAGGGGAAGCGGGAGGGTGTGTGAGGGGAGGTGTAGGTGGGGCAAGGGAGGGAGGGTCGTGAGGGGATGTGTCGTTAAGGGGGGGAGGGGAGCTGGCGAGGAGGGATGTGTATGGGGGGTGAGGAGAAGGGAGCAGGGATGGTCTGGGCAGAGGGGGAGAAGAGCGGTGTGTGTGGGGTAAGGGAGGGGAGGGATATGTGTGGCGGAGGGGAGGGCGGGCCTGGGTGTTGTGGTGGGGGGGAGGGGAGGGGAGGGAAAGGGCAAGGGGAGCGGGAGGGGAGAAAGGAGGGGATGTATTGTGTTGTGGGGACGAGAAGGGGAGGGGATGTATGTGTGTGAGCGGAGGCGGAGAGGTGTTCGTGTGTGTGTGTGAGTGCCCAGGACGAGAGGCCAAGACACCGTGATGAGCTACGAACCCAATAATGAAACCATCACTAAAAGTTCTATAGGACACGTTTTTTTCTTCCGCTTTTTGTTTGTTTGTGTTATTTGTTCGCTTATGTGTCCTACGGTTCCTGAGAAAAAATTGAGAGTTTTCTAAATTTTTGGCGTCCTTCAACTTAATCTCCCCCACCACACGCATATCAAAACGTTTTCTATCAAACGCCAAGCATCTTAGCACGTAATCTAATATAACACATCCAAGCACGCAACATCGCCACCTTCAGGCACTGTCCTTCTCACTAAATCAACTCGATATGTTGAGTTCTGTACTTGTATACGCCCTATCATGTATTTCATCAAAATTCAATCTCCGTAATTGCATCGCGTAGCCCATCGACACCCTTATATGTTACGAACAATTTTTTTATAGCTCGCGCAACGAAAAATCTATGTCACCGTGGAACAGAAAAACGTATGCTCCGCAGACCAGTAAAAAGTGAGATATAATGGCGCTGTAAGCATTAGCTATATGCATGCAGATTCCATTAGTGGTCAGGAGCTATAACGACAGAAGAATCAATCAGCGAATGGGTCGAAGATAGTAGTTGATCTTCGAGACGAATGACCCATCTAAACATTATTTAATAAAATATATGAAAAAAATTATGATTTCGCAGGCACTGCATGCCAACAATAATCTCCACAAAATTTTTACAATGTCACCCTTGCTTGGAATTAATGGCGTATTAATCGGATGTGAAGCTTGACTCGAATAGACGCTCCTACTTTTGACTACTCGTTGAGAAGAATCTGCCTGGTTGTGCTCTGTGCGATATGCTCCTTCTATGTGCAACTGGAGCAGGGTGATTATATGGGAAGGCGCAGCGGATGCATGACCATGTACTGCTGTTCTTCGTACGTGGTGTTCTGCTCTTGTCTTATGTCGAATGCTCCTCTCTATGTGCCAAGACAGCAGGCGATATATGAGGAACGCGGCAGGGTATGACATCCGACCATGTACTGCTGTTACGTACGTCGGTCGTCTGCTTTGTTTCATAGTGAATGCTCGTTCTATGTGCAGACAGCCAGGGTGTTATATGAAGGCGGCAGGTACAATGACCATGATCTGCCTGTTCCGTACGTCCGGTTCTGGCTTGCTCTTCATATTAATGCATCCTTACTAGTGAGACAGCAGGGCAGCATGACCATGTCCTACTTTCTCTAAGTGTGAAGAAGGGGCCCAGTGGCATCGTAGTCTCTTATGGACATCTCATATCGTGTCTCTAATATGCTGCGTCTTATTTGCAGGGATCAAGGCTTCTTTGTAAACTATGTTTTGCGTCTTCCTGTCTGTGTGTGAATGAACATCGCCGGCGTTTGCATAATCGTGAAAGGCACACATAGAGCATGCCATGGGAGAAGACAGGTGTGGTCAGGTGCAAGACTATGTAGGTGGAAATCTGTCGTTGGGCTTTGTTTATTGTCATAGCATATAGCAAGCGGAATAAGGAATTGCAGTCTTTTAAATTGAAATGTAAATCTAGATGGTGTTGGGCGAGTGGCCATATCAAAGCCGGATAGAGAATTGCAGTCGTTTAAATTGAAATGGAAGATCTGATGCTGAAGGGATGAGTGATATCATATGCGTGGTATGAATACGGTTTTGCCAGTTGCTAGTCCATGTAGGATGACGACGTCTATGACGTTGGCATGGCAGGCTGTGAGTCGATAACGTGTTCCACTGGTGATGTTGGGTGGGTCTAAAGATCTGAGGACAATGATGGGGGAACCAAGTTTAAGAGTAAGTTTGTGTGGTGGTAAGCCTGCGGTATTAAGGGAATTCAAGAAATCCACAGGGAAATGGACAGCTTTGTTGACAGTTAGAGTCAAGTCCGACAGACCCTTCCAAAAAAGTGGCGACTCAAATTTATTAGCATTGCCGTAAAAAGAATATTAAATTGATTTATTTTAGACCAAGATCATAAATAAAGTCGAGAAATAGAAATTATAGTCTTCCTAAACAATATTTTTCTATCATTTTTCCATCAAAATATGTATCGGGGTTTAAAGTTGTAGAAAATGAACACATTGAATGATAGTTTTGGTGTTTTTGACTTTAAAAAGAAATTACCGAGCTACCGACCTACCCTTTAAAAAAATTGATTTGGAACCGTAAACAGACTTTTTTTTATTTGATGCCTAATATCGAATTATATCAGCAGTTTGTAAGAATTGATATTAGAATTGAAATCCCCAATATCAGCAGTTTGTTTGGTCAGCAGTTAATAATTTCAGGAGCTTTCTGGTCAGCAGTTGGTAATCACTGTCTGTGGGGCTGTCTGGGGGTTTAACATGTTTTGCCAACAATACATAATTCATGCAGGAATTGGAAAACCTACCTTAAGTGCAGGAGATAAAGGTATATTAACGTGTATTAACTCAGCTACAAAGTTTTCGGTGTCAAACTGAACCGAACGTGAAGATGTGGTGAGCACATTGTCGTGAAGAGCATCATTATGGATTTTGGGATATCCCAGGGGAGTCCCATGAGGGGAATTCCTTAACTTAAAAATAACTTAGCTAATAAAAATTCGCTTTCCCTTTTATAGTACACATTTTAAATTAAATATATTTTAAATATGCATATATTTAGGATGAAAGATAGAAGTTGCGCGCCTGGCGAGAAATGAATGTTTTTTTATTTCCGCGGCTGTCGAGCTTCGAACTCACGACCCCTAACGTATGAGGCAAGCGTGCTACAACTGCGCCACAGCGTACATGGTTAATGGTAGTCGCTTCGATACACCGGTATGCTATTTTTAGCCAGTGTTAAATAAAACGGCTTGAAATTCAACTTTATTCTGTTTTCATCATTGCAAAAGTGCGCCAATATTACTCTATGAGTGGTAATGCATCGTTTACAGTCAAGCAATTTCAAATCATGCGAGCAGATTCAGAGAACATACTACATAGCTCCACATTGCAAGCTGTCAACAACACGTATAGACTGGTACCCGTTCGCCACCCTCACTCCGGCATGCGTATATCCTTTGCTACACTGACGTGTTAGTGTAGCGTGTGGAACTGTCGACCGGGTACCAGTCTACAACACGTACTACATTGGTAGTGTCGTCGATCGATATACCGGTAAGGTATCGGTACATCAGTGTTAAATAAAACGGCTTGAAATTCAACTTTATCGTGTTTTCATCGTTGAAAAAGTGCGCCCATATTACTCTATGAGTGGTAATGCATCGTTTACAGTCAAGCAATTTGAAATCATGCGAGCAGATTCAGAGAACATAGCTAACAAAAAATGGGCTGTTCCTTTTTATAGTATAGATATTAGGGTTCATGCAGGTAGCGCTTTTCAGCAGTTCACCTGCGCGTAACATCAGTCTTACACCACGAGTATAAAAAAACTTCTCCCACTTCTTCTCGCTTGCCAGAAAACGCAGCAGCAGTGGCAGTACGTGTTCTCCATCAAGCTCGCCGTCCAGTCGTCCGGCGCCATCTTGTTTGCGCTCTTCTTTACGCGCCGAGATACTGCCGTGGGCGGCAGTGGACGTTGACGATACCAACGCGCTGGTCGCCAAGCTACGGATAAAGCACAAGCTGGAGAAGTGCACGCGCAATAACTCGTCTGCACACCGACTGACGAGCTTCCGGGGTGCCGGTGTTCGCGATGTCGAAAGTAACATCGTCGTCACAAGGTTTTGATTGTGGCGGTGGGGGGAGGGATAATAGTTTATTAGCGTAATAGTAAATTATAGTAGTAGTAGTAGTAGTAGTAGTAGTAGTAGTAGTAGTAGTAGTAGTAGTAGTAGTAGTAGTAGTAGTAGTAGGAGGAGTAGTAGTAGTAAGAGTAGTAGTAGCAAGTTTCTCTCCCGTGTGAGTTCTCATGTGTATCTTCACAGCGCCCGATGTTGAGAAGGCGGCATCACACAGATCGCACTTAAATGGTTTCTCTCCCGTGTGAGTTCTGATGTGTATCTTCAGATTACCTGATGTTGAGAAGGCAGCATCACACAGTTCACACTTATATGGTTTCTCTCCAGTGTGACTTCTCATGTGTATCTTCACACTACTCAGACAGGAGAAGGCAGCATCACACAGCTTGCACTCATATGGATTTTGCCCCGTATTAATTCTCACGTACTCCATCGTGCTTCAAGGAAAGCTGCCACGTACTGGTCACACACGTCAGGTGTCTACCCTGTCTGGCGCTCAAGGTACGCCCACGTGTTTTGCTTCGTAGACTGCCTCGTCACACTTGTGGAATTCCTATATAGGCTATCCTACAAATTAGTAAAGAGAATACAAATAAATGCATTAAACACAGCGTATTGATGTAGAACAAAATCGCACCCTGTTTATGTTTGCAATATAACTGTTTATTCTGAATATCAAATTAGGCCAAAAAAACAACAACCTCTTTCCGGTTTCATGCTGAAAAAAATAGGTAGGGTAGGTAGGCTTTAACTTTTTTTTTCCAAATCTTTTTTTTGTAATCGGTGTTAGAAAGGCATTATTGTCTTGTTTACACGTGCGACAATCTCGCGTGACACGGCGGTATTTCACGTGGCTTGCGCGAGTTGTCTCCCATGCGATATACGCCCCAACGCTATCGGGGCCATCAGCGTGCGTATGGGTTGATCAACTTACTCAATTTCTATCGGATTTTCAGTCCAATTTTTATTTTGAAAAATATGGATAAAAAGTTGTAGGGTCGGGTGTAAAAACTAGGTAGGGTCGGGAAACCGGAAACACAGGTATTTTTTTTTGCCTTATTATCATCCAAACATCACACACCATTTAAGGATACTCTCCACGTTGTGCATGAAATTTTATCGAATTTTCGTTTTCAACTTTATTCGATGGCTAACACTATGTGCTACCTGTGTACATGCTCATGTCTCCATATAACGGTACTTGTGAACCGTCCGAGCGTTTTTTGCTTGCCCACGTACATGTGTAGTAAGCAGCGGCTGACGTCATTATGACGTCCGAGACATGATACAACCACGATATTCACTAGTAATAAATAAGCCAGTATCATTCAGCGTCAACCCTGCTACAGCTGTCATTACATGTATTAGTGTACATTCATGTACATCTGCTAGTGATCAACAAGTATCCCACGCCCAAAACAGTTCTAACACCTCGCAACACCTTACTGTAGTGCGGCCGGTACAAGGCGCGCGTTTGTTGATATTAGCTTTGTGACGTCAGGATGAGCGGAGTTCGAATGCTCGTTCTATGTGCAGACAGCAGGGTGATATATGAAGGCGGAAGGGATGCATGACCATGTCCTACTGTTCGTACGTGGTGTCTGCTTTGTCTCATGTGAATGCTCATTCTATGTGCAGATAACAGGGTGTTATATGAAGGCGGCGGGGATGCACGACCATGTCCTACTTTCTCTACGTGTGAGAAGGAGTGTGCTCGTGTCTCTTATGGACATCTCATCTCGTGTCTTATATGCTGCGTCTTATTTGCAGAGAGCGGGGTGTTACGTGAGGGTAGCAGGGCTGCGTAACCATGCCCTACTTTGTGTCGTATACGTGCGTGCGTGCGTGCGTGCGTGCGTGCGTGAGTGTGTGTGGGAGGGCGCGAGCATGTGTGTGTTTATATATTATAGTACAGACATAAAACTTTCCTTCTCGGCGAGTGATATGAAAATTACAAATAATGATACGTACTATGTGTTTTATTAGATCAGTGTTCAAACATATAATTTATCACGAATGGTATTAAATTCACACGGTTGTATAATGGTCACACGTTAGGTATGGTAATACCCATTAAAGATACTGTTAGGGTTACGGACAGGTAACACTGTAAAGGGCATTGCAACATAACTACTCATCAAATTCAATCAAACTCATATCCATTGCATACGAGAGATGTCTCTCGACGGTCGAGACGAAAATCTTTTTTTAATTCATCACTAATTAATTGACGGCAAAAATTGTGAATTTATACAAAAACATGTTGTTTTTTGGCTATTTCTCAGAAACAGCAGAGTTGGGACCTAAACTTTTAACCACAAGTTGTTTATAATATAAACTAAATAAGTTGAAAAGATGTACCAAAATTTGTGGTGAATTTCTAAACGCAACAATTTCGTAAACAAAGATTCATAACTCATAAAATATTATATAAAAAAATTCCAGGGACCCTTTTTTCCTTTCATGTTAGCATTGAAACGTAACAAACAATTTTGGAATCGGAGTTGCAATTTTCGAGAAATAGCGCTTGAAAAATCACCTACTTTAGTATTTTTAACAACCAAGATATCAGCACTTTTCTAAATATCCCAGGATTGAACGCCTATGTTAAGAATTGACTAATGCGGGGATTTGGAACTGCTTAGGAGGCTACATACATAATTTCTACGTATACATAGCTGCCCATAGGTGCGATCTATCAAATAAAGTAGGTATTGAAATTTTGTCTCTAACCCTAACAGTATCCTTAAACAATCAAACATGTCATCATCAGCTTGTTTAGCTTTTTTCGGAGGTTTCCCGGCGTTCAGAAGCAATTCCTACTTCAGATTCAAATCTGGAAAGAAGCTGTAACACTTGAGTTGCATTCGTTGGTATTCCACACTACTCCGGTTCACATGTGTGCAGTGTGCTCACAGGTTCACAGAGCCAAGCTGATCTTAGACCTGAGTCTGACATTTCGAGATGCACTTTCAGGTTACATCTGTACGACATCGCCCTAGAGTTATTACGCTTGCTCATGTATGAATATAGGGTGTCTTCAGAGAGAGAGCTTCACTTCAAATGATACATTTACATGACTTTTTCTTTTGCCTTTTTCTTCTTCGTTTTCTCTCCCGTGTGAGTTCTCATGTGTGTATTCAGATTATCCAATTGTGAGAAGGCAGCATCACACAGATCACACTTATATGGTTTCTCTCCAGTGTGAGTTTTCAGGTGTGGATTCATATGACCAAAGTTGGAGAAGGTAGCATCACACAAATCTCACTTGTATGGTTTATCTCCTGAGTGAGTTTGCATGTGTCTTTTTAAATAACGCGAATCTGAGAAGGCGGCATCACACCGATCACACTTATGCGGTTTCTCCCCCGTGTGAGTTCTCATGTGACTCTTCAGCTGACCCGATTGTGCAAAGGTAGCATCACACAGATCGCACTTGTATGGTTTTTCTCCCGTGTGAGTTCTCATGTGTATCTTCACATGATCCAATCGGGAGAAGGTAGCATCACACAGATCGCACTTATACGGTTTCTCCCCCGTGTGAGTTCTCATGTGTGTCTTCAGTGCACCCGATTGTGTAAAGGCAGCATCACACAGATCGCACTTGTATGGTTTCTCTCCAGTGTGAGTTCTCAGGTGTTTTTTCAAAACACTCCAATCTGAGAAGGCAGCATCACATAGTTCACACTTATATGGTTTCTCTCCCGTGTGAGTTCTGATGTGTGTCTTCAGATTACCTGATGTTAAGAAGGCAGCAACACACACTTCACACTTATATGGTTTTTCTCCAGTGTGAGTTCTCATGTGTGTCTTCAGAGCATACGAAACTGAGAAGGCGGCATCACACAGATCGCACTTATATGGTTTCTCTCCCGTGTGAGTTCTCATGTGTGTCTTCAGAGCATACGAAACTGAGAAGGCGGCATCACACAGATCGCACTTATATGGTTTCTCTCCCGTGTGAGTTCTCATGTGTGTCTTCAGAGCATACGAAACTGAGAAGGCGGCATCACACAGATCGCACTTATATGGTTTCTCTCCCGTGTGAGTTCTCATGTGTGTCTTCAGAGCATACGAAACTGAGAAGGCGGCATCACACAGATCGCACTTATATGGTTTCTCTCCCGTGTGAGTTCTCATGTGTGTCTTCAGATTACCCGATTGTGAGAATGCGGCATCACACAGATCGCACTTATATTGTTTCTCTCCCGTGTGAGTTCTCATGTGTGTCTTCAGATTAC